>NC_133619.1:357955434-358259005 GCF_048593235.1 Sminthopsis crassicaudata | reverse complement strand
CTTGGCCTATCCAAGAGCACTGAATGTCTTTCCAATTATTTAAATCTGACTTTATTTTTGTGGCAAGTGTTTTGTAATTTTTATCATATAATTCCTGACTATTCTTTGGTAGATGGATTCCCAAATACTTTATGCTCTCAACATTTGTTTGTATCTCTTGCTGTTGAATTTTGTTGGTGATATATAGAAATGCTAAGGATTTATGTGGATTTATTTTGTATCCTGCCACATTGCTAAAATTCTGAATTATTTCTAATAGCTTTTTAGCAGAGTCTTTGGGGTTCTCTAAGTATACCATCAGGTCATCTGCAAAAAGTGATATTTTGATTTCCTCATTTCCTACTCTAATTCCTTGAATCTCTTTCTCTGCTCTTATTGCCAAGGCTAGCATTTCTAGTACTATATTGAATAGTAATGGTGATAGTGGGCAACCTTGTTTCACTTCTGATCTTACTGGGAAGGGTTGCAGTTTATTTCTATTGCACATTATGCTTACTGAAGGTCTTAAATATATGCTCCTGATTATTCTAAGGAATAGTCCATTTATTCCTATTCTCTCAAGTGTTTTTAGTAGGAATGGATGTTGGATTTTGTCAAATGCTTTTTCTGCATCTATTGAGATGATCATATGGTTTTTATTAATTTGATTATTAATATGGTCAATTATACTAATAGTTTTCCTAATATTAAACCAGCCCTGCATTCCTGGCATAAATCCTACTTGATCATAGTGTATTATCCTGGGGATGATTTTCTGAAGTCTTTTTGCTAATATCTTATTTAAGATTTTAGCATCAATATTCATTAAGGAAATTTGTCTATAATTTTCTTTCTCAGTTTTCAATCGACCTGGTTTAGGTATCAGTACCATTTCTGTGTCATAAAAGGAGTTTGGTATGACTCCTTCATCCTCTATTTATTCAAATAGTTTATATAGCATTGGGGCTAATTGTTCTTTAAATGTTTGGTAGAATTCACATGTAAATGCATCTGGTCCTGGGAATTTTTTCCTGGGGAGTTGATTAATAGCTTGTTCTATTTCTTTTTCTGAAATGGGACTATTTAAGCAATTTATCTCCTCCTCTGTTAATTTAGGAAGCCTATATTTTTGAAGGAAGCTATCCATTTCACTTAAGTTATCAAATTTATTGGCATAAAGTTGGGCAAAGTAACTCCTTATTATTTTTCTAATTTCCTCTTCATTGGTGGAAAGATCCCCCTTTTCATTTGTAAGACTAACAATTTGATTTTCCTCTTTCTTTTCTCTGATCAGATTTACCAAAGGTTTATCTATTTTATTGGCTTTTTCATAAAACCAACTCTTGGTTTTATTTATTAATTCAATAGGTTTTTTTACTTTCAATATTATTGATTTCTCCTTTTAATTTTTGTATTTCGAGTTTAATTTTTGGTTGGGGGGTTTTAATTTTGTCTTTTTCTAGCTTTTTAAGTTGCAAGCCCAATTCGTTAATCTTCTCTTTCTCTATTTTCTTCAAATAAGCCTCTACAGATATAAAATTTCCCCTTATTACTGCTTTAGCTATATCCCACAGATTTTGGTATGATGTCTCATCATTGTCATTATCTTGGTTGAAATTATTAATTGTTTCTATAATTTGCTGTTTCACGCAGTCATTCTTTAAGATGAGATTATTCAGTTTCCAATTACTTTTTGGTCTATTTACCCCTAACTTTTTACTGAATGTAGCTTTTATTGCATTGTGATCTGAGAAGAAGGCATTTATTATTTCTGCATTCCTACATTTAATTTTGAGATCTTTATGTCCTAATATATGGTCAATTTTTGTATAGGGTCCATGAACTGAAGAGAAGAAAGTATATTCCTTTCTATTGCCATTCAGTTTTCTCCAAAGGTCTATCATACCTAGTTTTTCTAATGTTCTATTTACTTTTTTAATTTCTTTCTTATTTGTTTTGTGGTTTGATTTGTCTAAATCTGAGAATGCAAGGTTGAGATCTCCCACTATTATAGTTTTACTGTCTATTTCTTCTTGCAATTCTCTTAACTTTTCCTTTAGAAAGTTAGATGCTATACCACTTGGTGCATATATGTTTAGTATTGATATGGCTTCATTATTTATGCTACCTTTCAGCAGGATATAGTTTCCTTCCTTATCTCTTTTAACTGGATCAACTTCTGCTTTTGCTTGATTTGAGATAAGGATAGCTACCCCTGCTTTTTTGGCTTTACCTGAAGCATAATAGATTCTCTTCCAATCTTTTACCTTTACTCTGTATGTATCTCCCTGATTTAAGTGTGTTTCCTGTAAACAACATATTGTAGGGTTCTGATTTTTGATCCAGTCTGTTATCCATCTCCGTTTGATGGGAGCATTCATCCCATTCTCATTTACAGTTAAAATTACTAATTCTGTATTTCCTGCCATCATATTATCTCCAGATTATGCTTTTTCCCTTGACCCCCGTGAACCCCTTCCCCGATATTTAATTTATAGACCCCCCTTGTGACGCGCAGCCGTCCCTTTTTTTAGTATCCCTCCCCCCTCCCTCCATGTCCCTTCACTTATTCTCCTTTTCCTTTTCCCTTTTCCTCTCCCCCCTTTTAATGAGGTGATAGAGAATTCTCTGAAAAACAAATATGACAATTATTTACTCTTTGAGCCTCTTCTGATGAGAGTAAGATTCACACAATGTTTCTCCAAACCCTCTCTAAATTCCCTCAGATATGGTGTATTTTCTATGCCTCTTCCTGGGATGTAGTTTCCCTCTTTTTATCACTCCTTCCCCTTTTTCTGATACTACCCCCTTCCCTTTACTACACCCTTCCCTTTACTACACCCCCCCTTTTTTCTTTTATATCAGTAAAATCAAATTATCCATGCATACTTTCTATATACCCACAACAAAGATACAGTTCTCAAGGGTTCTGTGAACCTTTTTCTGTTTCTCTTCAGTCTTGTGGATGTAGATCAAATTTTTTGTTTAAGTCTGATTTTTTTTTTCTTAGAAACATATGGAATTCCTCTATTTCATTGAATGACCATCTTCTTCCATGGAAAAAGATGCTAAACTTAGCTGGGTAGTTTATTCGTGGTTGCAATCCTTGATCTTTTGCCTTTCAGAATATCAGGTTCCAGACCCTTCTATCTTTTAATGTGGAGGCAGTCAGATCTTGTGTGACCCTTATTGTGGCACTTTGGTATTTAAATTGTTTTTTTCTAGCTGCTTGCAAGATTTTCTCCTTTGTGTGGTAATTCTGCAGCTTAGCCACAATATTCCGTGGTGTTCTTTTTTTAGGGTCTATTTCAGAAGGAGTTCGATGAATTCTTTCAACATCTGCTTTCCCTTTTGTTTCTATTATCTCTGGACAGTTCTCTTTGATAATTTCCTGTAAAATAGAATCTAGGCTCTTTTTTTGGTCATAGTTTTCGGGAAGTCCAATGATCCGCAGATTGTCTCTCCTATATCTATTTTCCAGGTCTATAGATTTTCCCAGTAAGTATTTGACGTTGTTCTCCAGCTTTTCATTTTTTGTTTGTTTGTTTGTTTGTTTTGTTTGACTGATTCTTGGGTTCTCAATGAATCATTCATTTCTACTTGTTCCATCCTGAATTTTAAGGAGTTATTTTCTTCATTCACAGTTTTTAGTTCTTTTTGTCAAATGCCCAATTTTGTTTTTAAATGAATCATTCTGCTCTATTGAATTTTTTTCCATTTCCCTATTTTTTTTTGAGAATTATTTTATTTTTCCAATTCAGAAATCCTATTTTCTTGAGACTTTTTTTTTATCTTTTCCAATTCAGAAATCCTACTTTCCTGTGATTTTATAACCTTTTCTAATTCACAGATTTTGTTTCACTGCATCTCCTGTGAATTCTTTATTTTTTCCAACTCCAATTTCAGAATGTTGTTATTCCCTATCATAGCTTCTCTTTCCTTTCCCCATTTTTCTTCAAACTCTCTTAATTTTTTAATAGTCTCCTCTAGGAGAGAGTTATGTGATGGGGGGCAGGAATAGTTCCCCTTTAGGCTGTTATCTACTGACTCTCTGCTGTTAACTTCCTTGGGGTTGGATACCCACTCTTTCTTTGTGTAGAAAGACTCGATCATTTTTCTTGGCTTTTTACTCACATTTAAAAAATCTTTTGGGGTCTGTCCCTGGGGTAGGAAATTATTTATTTATTTCTTTACCAGATTCCTCCCAGACCAGATGGATGCAGTGGCTCCTGCGTCTGAGCTAAGAAAGAGCTCTGGGAGAGAGTTCCCCACCCCCTCCTTGGAAGTGCCTCGGAGGTGATTAGCAGGATTGTGCTGTGAGGGCGCTGTGTGTCCTAGTGACTTTCCTGAGGTTTAAGACTGAACAGTAAAGGCGACACAAAGCCCAGCCTATGTGTCCTGGTGGGGCGTGGATGTCAGCAGCAGGTGACGTGAAAAGCCCCTGCACTCAAACTGGAAGTGTGTGCCCTGAAGTTCAAAGGTTCTGCTTCTCTGGAACTTCTTGGGCTGAGTTCCACAGTCTCCAGCAGAACAAGGCACTATGAGTTACTGCCTGCTTTTCAATCTCTAAACTACCCCCAGGTGAAAGCCTGGACAGCCTAAGTCGGCCACACCCACAGTGCTGACATCTGCTGAGTCACTTCTGGGTTGGGGTGGTTCTAGTATCTAGCTTATACTTTAAAGTGGCTTGATTTCTCTTCTGAACTGCTGTATTATAAGCAGAGAAGAGCTAACAGCCTGTGCCAGATTCTTCTATCTCAGTGGCTTCTCTGATCCCAGAGCCCTCCCCAGTGTGATTGGCGCAATGTGCCACCACCCAACAGTCTGTGCTGGCCTCCTTTTTTTTCCTCCCCTGGGAACTAACCTTTTCTGTTGAAACTCCAGATTCTCTTCAGCTGGTAAGTCGTGCTTCCAGTCCTTGTGGTTTCTATCAGTCCAGTGCTATTTTTGAGGCTGATTTATCTAATTGGTAGTGAGGGAAGAAAGGAGCTTACAGGATCGTGTGTATCTTCTCCGCCATCTTGGCTCTGCCCCCTGATTCAATTTTTCAACACTGAACTGATACTAGAACTTATATGTCTGTGGTCTCCAAAATGGAAATATCATCAAAGCAGTCCATGGTCTTATGATAAGGCATGTGTGATAACCAACCAGAGAATGGAGTGAATCATTGCTTATTACCCTCACCAATAAAATCCGACATAAGGCTAGTTTTCAACCCAAATATCTTTACTTTCATCTTCCCCTATTCTAAAAATGACAATATTCATGACTAGAGCAATTTTTATTTCAATCAAACAATAATAGCTATGTATGTAACAATGGAAAAATTCCACCCAAAGTGATATTTGGTGGACCCTCTGCTCCGTAATTCAAGGTAGTGACCGATGATTAAGAGCACCACTTCTTCCCTTTTCTTTTTCTTTGAATGTGGGACACATTTAACTACACAGAATTAGCAGACATGATCATATTGTGACATGAATCAAAGATATTATGATGTTGTTTTCTCCAAAATTCATCCAAACTTCTGTGTTATCATCAGGGATACCAATGAACTTCTAGACACTTAGGCTTCCCCCACCCAATCAATAGTATTTTCCTTCAATTAAATGAAAACATAGTTTTCAACATTCATCTTCACAAGATTTTGAGTTCCAAATATTTCTTCATTCCTGCCTTTATTTCCCCCTTCCCAAGGCAGCAAGCAATCTGATATAAGCTATGCATGAACAATAATGTTAAACATTTTTTCACATTTGTCATTCAATGAAAGAAGAATCAGTTTAAAAAAAAAAAAGGAAAGCACAAGAAAGAAAAAAAAATAAAGTGAAAATAATATATATATTGATCTGCATTCAGTCTGTTTACTTCTTTCTCTGGATGTGGATAACATTTTCTAATCCAAGTCTTTTTGAATTTTCTTGGATCACTTGTATCACTGTAGCTGAGAAAAGCTAAGACCTTCATTGTTGATCATCTCACAATGTTACTGTTTTTATGCACAGTGTTTTCTTGGTTCTGCTCAATTCACTGAACATTAGTTCATGTAAGTCTTTCCCTTTTTTCTTTTTTTTGTGGGGAGGAAATCCAAATACTAAGCATTTCTTATAGAACAATAGTATTTAATTACATTCATATACCATAACTTGTTCTGCCATTCCCTAATTGATTGGCATCCCCTCAGTTTCTAAATCTATGCCACCACAAAAAAAAAAAAAAAAAAAAAACTCCTATAAATATTTTGGCATACATAGATCCTTTTCTCTTTTACCAAGAGATCATTGTACATGCATGGCAAGATCAATATTATAAGATGATCAATTCTGATGAATGTGATTCTTTCCAACAATGAGATGATTGATGTCAGTTCCAATGATCTTGTGATGAAGAGAGACATCTACACCCAGAGAGAGGACTGTGAGAGCTGAATGTGGATTACAACAGAACATTCTCACTCTTTTTGTTGTTGCTTATTTGCATTTTCTTACTCATTTTCTTTCTTTTTGATCTGATTTTGTGTGTGTGTGTGTGTGTGTGTGCAGAATTGGATAGATACTCAATCCAATAGCAAGAGAATTATATAAATATGTTTACACATATTAGATTTAACCTATATTTTAACATGTATCTCATATATTGGATTGCTTGCCATCTAGGGGAGGTGGTGGGAGGAAGGAGAAGAAAATCTGAAACACAAGGCGATGCAAGGGTCATTGTTGAAAAAGTATCCCTGCATATGTTTTGAAAATAAAAAGCTTTAAAAATAAAAAAAGAAATAGAATTAGTATTGCTGAATAAAAGAGTATGTATAGTTTGATTGTCTTTTGGTCATAGTTCTAGATTTCCCTCCAGAATGGTTGGATCAGTTCACAACTCTAACAATGCATTGGGGTTCCAATTTTCCCATATTTTCTCCAACATTAACCATTTTCCTTTTTTGTCATATTAGTTAAATTAATAAGTATGAGGTAGGATATCAGTATTGTTTTAATTTGCATTCTGTAATCAAGAGTGACAGAGTATTTTTCCTTTGACAATAGAAAGCTTAAATTTCTTCTTTGGAAAACCAGCTATTCATAAAGTTAGACTATCAATTGGGAAATATCTTGTATTCTTGCAAATATGACTCAGTTCTCTACATATTTGAGAAATGAGACCTTTATCAGAGACATTTGCTGTAAAAATGGTTCTCCAGTTATTTCTAATTATTTAGAAATTACAGGAAGGCATATTGGAGACTTCAACTTCTTGTTTGTCCAAAAATTGCTCTTCAGGACCAAGAAATAGTCTGTTTCTTTCTTTCAGATAATAGGAGTGATATGAGCAAAGTATTCTTTTCTCCAGATTATATTTCCCAAATTCCTTTAATTAATCTTCATATATCATAATTTCTCTCACCCCAATGGGTTGTTCTTCTCTCTATTTCTGAGGACCTTTTACAAATGATATGTACAAAACTGGGCAAAGTTTTCTAAGTACTGTCTGACTAAGGAGGAACCCAGAAAAATGATGACTTCCATTGGTCTAGCTTATGGCACATCCTATACAAGGACTGACTGATTCCCACTTCTGTGTATATGTTTTTAATTATAATGTAAGGTGTAGAAAATATTTTTGTTGGTATTGTTTGTTTTCCTTTGTTGGTAATACATAAAATGATATTCTAGAGATTAACATAGAAAAAATGTTTAATGAATATATTAAGGTTAAAAAAAGATTGTTTCCCAGCTTTCTGCTTTCCTTCTAATTTAGATCACATTGATCTTATTTGTGCAAAAATTATTTATATAATGTAATCAAATTTTCCATTTAGCATTTCATAATATCCTCATTCTTTTCAATCATAAATTCTTCCCTTCTCCACAGACCTGGCAGATGAATGGTTCTTTGCTCTCCTAATTTACTTATGTATCATCCTTTATGTATAAATATAAATCCATTTTGAACTTATTTTGGTACACACTGTGAGAAGCTGGTCTTTGCCTATTTACTACCAAAATCTTTTCCAGTTTTCTCAGCAGTTTTGGGTCAAATAGTGAGTTCTTATCCCCAAATCTGGAGTGTTTGAACTTAAAAAATAATACATTACTGTACTCATTTACTACTTTTTATTGGGTACTTTATCTATTCCATTGATCTCATCACTCTTTTTCTCATATTGTGTAATGTTTTGGTTGATTTTCTGGAGGTCTTGGGACTAGCCTTCTTTTTAGAAGATTCAGAATAATCACTACAAGAATAGCCAGGGATAAAGTCCAAATTCTTTATTATCTCCTTCAAAGTCTTGTCTCCTAGCCTGGGACTCCACTAGCTTTCTTGAGGTCCTCTGGAATGCGTTTTGGTTTCTGTGGGGACGGCAGGAGGACCAGTACCGCAGTCTCTGTCTTGAAGTCTGTCTCAGTCTGAGAGCTTGTGCTCCAGCCTCCAGCCCTCTGTCTTTTCATAGTCTGTCTCCTAGCCCTTCTGAGTCTGTCTCTGACTCAGATGGGCCTTGGTCTCAGTGGAGAAATGAAGGAGGACAGGCCTGCTACCACAGTGGTATGAGATGGAATGAATGAATTTGGCTGAATTTGTCCCAGCTTATATACTTTATAGATGTGAATTTTGTAGAATGGGTGTAAACATTATAGAACTATATTAAGTACTAAGTACATATACTGAACTAGAGAACGATTGATCACCATGCTAAACTAGATGACCATTGACTTATTAATTCCACTCACTTAATACCTTATAAGAATCTTTCTTTCAAGTACTGAGTTCTGGCCCATAACAATATAGTACCAAATGGTTTTTGTGATGACCATTTTATAATACAGTTTTAGATCTGGCAAGGCTAGGCCACCTTCCTTTTCAATTTTTTAAAATTAAATTTCTTGATATTCTTGACCTGTTCTCTCAGATATTTTTTTTAACTTTATAAGACAATGTTTAGGCAATTTGATTGATATGGCACTGAATAAGTAAATTAATTTAGGTAGAATTGTCATTTTTATTATGTTATCTCAGCCTACCATAAGTAATTGATATTTTTCTAATTATTTAGGTATGACTTTATTTGTGTTAAAAGTGTTTTGTCAGGGGTGGAGCCAAAATGGTGGAGAGGAGACATGTCTTTACCTGAACTCTTTCTGACATCCCTCAGATCAACACCAAATCAAGCTTCTGAACTAATTTTGGAGTGGCAGAACCTACAAATATTTGGAATGTAAAAAAAATTTCCAGCAGAAGATACTTTGGAAGAATTTCAGAAAAGATCTGTTTCAATTTGACAGGAAGTGGAGATGAGAATGGGAAGGAAGTCAAGTGCAGGCACAGCACAAATGCCCAGGACAGTGTGGTGTCCCTACTACTGGGGAATCCACCAGGAGGTTCTTAGCAAAAATATAGCAGTATTGGCTACTCTGTCCTGGTTACAAGACAGTGGATCAGCAGATTATCTGTGAGACATTCAACAGAAATACAAAAGGCAAATTGTGAGCCTCTGAAATCCAAAATAATATGGGATTTGGCCATGGCCATCCAGCACAGGAATTCAGCAGCACCATCAACCCAATAGCAGTACAACTGCTATTGCCTCTCAAGGAAGCTTGGAAATATTTACCCTTTACCATAAGAATGGAATTCAGCTTTTTTTAAAAAAATGAGCAAAAAAAGGAAAAAGAAATCTCACTATAGATAGCTTTTGTGGAGAAAGAGAAGAACAGACCTCAAACCCTGAGGATACTATAAACAAATTATCTCTAGATGAAGCCTCAAAGAGTGATATGAATTAGTTCCTATCTCACAAGACTCCTTAGAAGAATTTAAAAAGCATCTTAAAAGAGAGTTTGAAGAAAATGGGTAAAGGAAATGAGAACATTGCAGAAAAATTTGGAAAAGGAATCATGGAAATTACCTAAAGCAAACTCCATACAAAATAGATTTAGTGAAATGGGAAAAAAGTATATAACTCCTGACAAAATTAATTTGACAAAATAGAAAAAAGAAAATTACTCCTTGAAAAGCAGAATTTATGAAATGGGAAAAATATCAATTGAACAAAACAACTCATTTAAAAATTCAATTAGCCAAATGCAAAAGGAGATTAAAAAGCTAACTGAAGAAAATAATTCACTAAAAAATAGAATTAAACAAATGGAAATGAATGACTCAATAAGACATCAAGAATGAGTCAAAAAAATGAAGAAAAAAAAAAAAAAAGAAGAAGAAAATGTAAAATACCTCATCGGAAAAATAACTGACCTGGAAAATAGATCTAGGAGTGTTAGGTTCTTTCTAAGTGCTAAGTCGGTACTTAACAATTCTCTAGTTCTGGCCTTTCCTGGTAGTTTGACTTGTGAATTCCTAAGGAAGAGCTTGCGTGCTTGGGAGGAGCAAGCTCATTGGTTGAAGTGGTTCTTCCCAGAAGCCCTTGCATTATCCCACGCCCATTCTCTGGGAGGATAAAAGAGTCAACATTGGGCCTGGACAAGCAGTCTGGACTGGGGAAGGACAAGAGCTGGAGGAGATTCAGAGCCAGGATTCAGGAAGAAAAAGAGGCTGGCTGGAGGCTCCAGAAGCCTCCCAAGAAACCTGCTCATAGAGGAAAATATTATACAGAAAAGAAACCTCCTCCCAGAGAACGATTACAACTGAGAGATGACCAGACCCTCAAAATTCAAGAACATTACATAGGAGAGACAGTCTAAGAATTATTGGATTTCCTAAAAACCATGATTTAAAAAAAGAGCCTAGATATCATCTTTCAGGAAATCATCAAGGAAAACTAGCCTAATGTTCTAGAACCAGAGGGTAAAATAGTCATTGAAAGAATTCACTGATCACTTCCTGAAAAATGAAAACTCCAAGAAACATTGTAGCTAATTTTCTAAATTATAGGATCAAGGAGAAAATTTTGCAAGCAGTCAGAAAGAAACAATTAAATATCAAGGAGCCACAATCAGGATTACCCAGGACATAGCAGCTTCCACTTTAGAGGATAGAAGGGCTTGGAATCTGATGTTTTGAAAGGCAAAGGAACTTGGATTGCAGGCAAGAATCAACTATTCAGCAAAACTTATAATTATTTTTCAGGGAAGAAGATGAACATTTAATGATACAGGTAAATTTTATTTATTTCTTATGAAAAGGCCAAATAATTTGATCTCCAAAAACAGAACTCAAGAGAAGCATAAAAAAGTAAAAAGAAAAGAACTCTTGAGAGTTGCATCTCTGTTATGGGTATACTTAGAGAGTGCAGGTATAATTTGATTTTATTGTAATAATATAATAAAAAAAAAACCCTAGAGGTAGAAAGCACATTGTACTGGAAAAAAAAAGGAAGATGAAGGTGAAATAAGGTAAGTTACATCTTATGAAGAGGCAAATAAGACCTATTAATTCCAATATTTGGAAAAATAGGAAAAGAAGGAATCCTAATAAATTTTTTTTTATGACACAGACATGGTACTGATACCAAATCAGATAAGGTCAAAACAGAAAGAAAATTATAGACCAATTTCCCCAATGAATATAGATACAAAAATCTTAAATAGAATATTATCAAAGAGATTAAAGCATCCTAATGGGTTTATATATACAAGGATGGTTCAATATAAGGCAAAGAAACTATTGGCATAATTGACTATATCATTAACTAAGCTAACAAAAATCATATGATTACCTTAATAGATATAGAAAAAACTATTTGCCAAAATCCAACACTAATTCCTATTTAAAACACTAGAGAGTATAGGAATAAAATGGAGTTTTCCTTATATTAGTCAATGGCATCTATTTAAAGCCATTAGTAAGCATTAGATGTAATAGGGATGAATTAAAACCATTCCCAGTAAGATCAGGGACTAAACAAGGTAAACTACTATTACTATTATTATTAAATATTGTATTAGGAATGTTAGCTTTGTCAATAAAAAAAGAAAAAGAATTTAAAGGAATTAGAATAGATAATGAGGAAACCAAATTATAACTCTTTGTAGATAATAAGATGATATACTTAGAGGATCATAGATAATCAACTAAAAACTACTAGAAACCATTCACAACTTTAGCAAAGTGGTAGGATACAAAATAAATCCACATAAATTTGAGCATTTTTATTAATTATTAGCAAAGTTTAGCAGCAAGAGATACAAAGAGAAATTCCATTTAAAACAACTGTAAATAATACAAAACAGCAGAGAAGAACCAGCTCTTTCATAGTTAATCACCATACATTCTTGCCGTTATTGTGTACAACATATTCCTTTTTCTATTTGTATCTCTCAACATTAGTTCATATAAATCTTTAGGTATTTTATTAGTTGATCCTCTAGCATTTTCTAAAAATACCATCATAACATCTCCAAAGAGCAATAGTTTTGTTTCCTCATTGCCTACTCTAATTCCTTCAATTTATTTTCATTTCTTGTTTCTAAAAGTAACATTTCTAGTACAATATTGAATAATATTAGTCATCAGATGCATCCTTTTTTCACCCAAACCTTATTAAAAATACTTCTAGATTGTTAAATAAAATTCTTTCTGATGAAACAGCTTAGAATATGGAAAACTACATTCCTTCTTGTGCTCTCTTGTGTTTTTAATTATGAAAAAGTGCTATATTTTGTCAAAACCTTTTTCTGTACCTATCTTGATAACCATATGCTTTCTATTAGTTTTGTTACTATTATGGTCAATTATACTAATAACTTTCCTAATATAGAGCCAATACTAAATTTCTGGTATAAATCCCACTTACTCTTACTTTAATATCCTATTAGTAAAGTGTTATAATCTCTAGCTATTATTTATTTAATATATTTGCATCACTAATCATTAGGGAGATGGCCTATAATTTTTGTTTTGTTTTGTTTTGTTTTGGCTCTTCATGATTTAGATAACAGCACCATATTTCTGTCAAAAAAAAAAAAAAAAAAAAAAGGAATTTGTCAGGACACCTTCTTTGTTTATTTTTCCATGACAGCTTATGCTGTATTAAAGTTAATTGTTCTTTAAGTATTTGGTAAAATTCACTTGTAAATTCAAGTTCTGGATTTTTTTTCTTAAGGCTTGTTAATTTTTTTTTTCTAAAATGGAGTTAAGTATTTCACATTCTCTTCTATCAATATGGGTTATTTATATTTTTGGCAAATATTCACCCATTTCACTTTCATTTTCAAATTTATTGGCTTAGAGAAGGATAAAATGACTCCCATTTATTGCTTTTTATTAGTGGTAAATTCATGCTTTTTTCATTTTGGTTCTGGTAATTTATGCTTTTTTTTTTTTTGATAAAATTAATCAAAGGTTAATCTATGTCATTTTTTGTTTGTTTTTGTTTGTTTTTAAAACCAACCTTGATTTTAATTTATTAGTTGAATAGTTTTCTTGCTATCAATTTTATTAATCTTTCTCTTGATTTTAAGAATTTCTATTTTGATATTTAAATGGGGATTTTTAATTCATTCATTTGCAATGTTTTTAGTTTCATGCCCAATCATCTTGACTGATCAAGCTCATTGATTTCCTCTTTATATATTTTATTCTATATATTTATTCTAAATATTTATTGTAAATATTTAGAGATATAAAATTTCTCCTAAAAACTGCTTTGACTATAACATATGTTTGATCATTATTGTCATTCTCTTGGATGAAATTATTATTTCTATGATTTGTTGTTTGATCCATTCATTTCTTAGGATTAGATTATTTAGTTTTCATTTAATTTAATTAATATTGTTACCTTTCTACATTTAATTATGAGATTTTTTTTATGTTCTAATATGTGATAAATTTTTACATAGGTACCATATCCTACTGAGACAAAGTATAATCCTTCCTATTTTCATTCGGTTTAGTCAATTAGTTTGTTTATATGCTCTGGACAATTAGTTCTTTTATATATGCAAATACACTGAGAAGAGAAGCTTCTTACTGATAGGAATTGGCATCTATAGTGAGCTTTTCACTGTATAAATATAGGAAATTTAAGTTGCATTGATTTTGAAGAAACCTTGTAATCCTGACATGGATGTGATTACTTTTCTCATCTTGAAGAAGGCAGCCATAGAATCAGAGAAAAATTTGCAGTCCTAGAGGAATATATACTTCCATCAGGCAATACCTAAGCTATTCAACATCAACATTTGTACTATGAACACTCACTATCCATCTGAAATCTGGTCAGCTATAATTAATCTCTCCAATAATTCATCCTTCAATAAAAATAGCTGGAATATACATCAGTTGAGTGTCGACTTTTGCTTTCATATTTTAATGGCATAGAGATGATATTTGTCACATACCATTTTGTTTAGAGATTAGCTGTTAAAAGTTGGTGAATAAGAAGAATAATAAAATTGTCCTTATAACACTTGGAATTATCCCATGAGCCTAAAAGAAATTGTCACTATATCTCATTTCCCCTGATCCCTTAGCCACTAGTGTTGTTTTCTTTAAATTACTTTGTATTAATCTTCTGTTTTAATGCATGTTTACATAGGTAGATGGATAGACAGATAATAAATCGATGTATGTTTGTATACATATATGTGAATACATATATACGTGTGAATGTAAACTCTTTGAAATCAGATGATGTTCTCTATTTGGTGTGGTATGCATAACATATGAAATAAAGGAGTTACTTTAAAATATTTGTCTTTTCTATCAATAAATATATTTTCTCAATTCCAAATTACTTCTAAGGGTAAGACAAAATATATCAGAATCTCTTCAAAATTGTCAATAGTAAGACATAGTCATTGAAACATTTTTAGGACCCCTCTGCTTTGATGAAGACAGATACTGTGGCTTAGTAAGTAATTATGTGATATTCACATTAGTAAGCTGTTGATTCAATTCTCACTTCTGACATAAATTGGCTTTTGATCCTGATCAAATCACTTTAATTCTTAGTATTCAAGGCAAGTCTCAAGACTATAAATTGTAGATAAAATACCAAATCCTATTTAAAGGAAGCTTCCTCACCTCAAAGATCCCTAAATCAATGAAATCATAGCTCCAGTTTGTGGATCACAGATTACAATCCAATATGGAAGAATACTATCCTGAGGCATACTTATTTTTTTTAACTGCTATGATTATTGTGTATAAAGAAATGTAGATCCTACCTTCTGATATTTTATTTGTCATAGAACCATCAATAAAGAAATAGAACATAGCCTAGAGTTTATCTATTCTAAATTCACATATTTAAATTTCAGGAAATTGAATACCAGAGTAAAGTTGGTTGAGTTGCTTATTGCCCAATGATATATAGCTAATAATTAGTGGAACCAGACTTGCAATATACATCTTCTAATTCTAAATTTCATCTTTTCCATTGCTCAATGCCATCTCTGAACATGAGATAGCATATCTGGCTCAGAGCCTTGTCTCTTCCTGCCTTGTACAAAAATGTAATCTACTATATACAAATGAATATTTGGGGAAATGCATACTGTGCCATATTTGGCCTACTTCTAAATTTGGCCAACTTTTTTCTGAGATATACAGCAAGTCACGTTACTTCTCTTTAAGATAATTTGTGAACTCAGAATCCAAATTTATGAAGCCTATTTCTAATGCAAAAAATTCACATTTCGACCTTTGATTTTACAAAATAATTTGCTCTTAGGCTCCTTTTGAATAGTTCTCCCAGTGTGTTTGTAATAGGCTTCAATTCATAAAAACAAACTGATTAACACGTGCTTTTGGGGAAACAGGTGCTGTATAAAGAAAAATAAAACTCTGCTACATCTGAAAAACAAACAAACAAAAAAAAAAAGAAACCACAGACAGAGCATGGACTCCAGAGCCAATCCTGCTAATTAAATGTATTTCATGTAAAGGAAAGAAATCATCCCCTTCCTAACTTACATCATACAGCATGAATTCATGTTAACTTTCAATTTGGTTGACAACAGTGCCCTGCTTATAACCTTGTTAAAAATCAATCATGATTATGATGAAGCTGTTTGAATAAAAAAAGCTATTATGACTGTCACTTCTTGTTAAGGGAAGATAAAAACAGAAAACCAGGGAAGACTATTGCTTATGATCAGGAACTTTAAAAAGGAAGAGACAATGAAGAAAGGCAAAATTTTTTCTGATTATATCTGAATCATCTTTCCAAAATCTGCATCTTCCAATGACTTCCAATTTTAAAAAACTAACTTTCTATCATCCCATTTTACTGAAATAGTATGATGAGCTACCAAAACAGTTTACACCTATATATCATAAAAACAGATAGCCTATAATCTTTAGTTAACTGGAACTGTGCCATAAATTTATTCAATGTTCCTTATATCAGTTATTAAATGAATGAAAACTACATATATATCATGTGTGAACAAATAAATCATTTGCATATAAACATATGATATATGCATAGATGTTATATGCACATACATATATGCAATGTGATGTTATTAATTTCTTTTCTTTGTTAATACTCTTCATTTTATTTTATGTCTGCAAAGGTATAACTCTAAAAAGGTTTCATAAGTTTTGCCACATTGTTAAAGATTAAATGAAGCAAGGACAAAAATATTAAGAACCACAGATTTATGTAGTTCACACATACAATGGCTTTCTATTTGTTTCCTCTTGACTAAAGTTTTAGCATTTAGTCCAGTTGAATTGACCCAAAGAACTCGTTCATTGGATCCATTTGGTCTTCTAATTTGGTCAAAGTGGGAATGTACTTCTACAGTGTCTTTTTCTCTTCCAAAAAGATATTTGGTTAACTCTGTGGATGTCATATTTTGAGAATGTTTTCTCCCTCCCCTAAGTTATTTTCCTCTCACATTCTGATTCTAATAGAAAATGGAGATGTCAAGTGTAAAGACCTTTAGTTCAAACTCTCTTGACACAGAGGAATAAATGCTATTTAAAAAAATCATTTGTCTATAAAATATTATGTCCACTTTTTCAAATAAATTCCTTAAAGATTTACATTAACTAATGCTGAATGTTGTGAGCAGAACACAGAGAACATTGACCACAGTAACAATAAGATTATGTGATGATCAACTGTGGTGGACTCAATAATGTGGTGATTGGAGGAAATTCCAGTAAACTTGGAGGGAAAATGGCATCCAAAGAGATATATAGAGAAAACTGTGAAGACTGAATGTTGATTGAAGCATAGTATTTTCACTGTTTTGTTTGTTTCTTTGCTTTCTTTCTTTTGGCTTTTTCTTTTCTGAACTGATTTTTCTTCCAAACATGATCAATAGAGAAATATGTTTAAAAGGATTTAATATATTTAACCTATATCATATTGCTTGCCATTTTGAGGAAAGGGAAAATCAGGCCAAGAGAAAGAAAAATTTTACAAAAATGAGTTCTGAAAGCTATCTATGAATGTATTTGGAAAAAGTAAAATACTATTGAGAAAAGTGGAATGGGAAAAAAGTTTTTAATAACAAGTTTTTTTTTTTTTTTTTAACATTAGGACATGAATGCTGATCCTGCAACTTAATCCAAGAATGACCAGATTTTTGAAAAGAAAGAAAATCATGACTGAAAAATATGAAAAGCAAGGAGAGAGTACACAGTTAGAAGTGTTTATTTCCTGATGTCTTAACCTTAAGAAGGTTAAGGACAGGAAATAAATGTTACATACATGACCTTACATAGTGTCATTTTGGTTAAGTATTGGATACAAAAGACAGATTACAAATAGTCAAAAATGAACAATACTTGAGAAAAATATAGAAAACATGCATATGTAACTTTTTGATCCCCTAAAATGAATATTCTAAAAGGAAGTGAGTTATAAGATAATAATTAGAAGAGGTGTAATATTGAGTATATTTTTAAAATGAGGATATCTGAGCATGTTTATAATAAATAAACAACCATTAAACAAGAAGTTGAAAATTAGGGAGAGCATAGGATGTAACTAATATTGATTAACAACTCTATTACCCATTTGCAGTTCTTGGTCACAGTTCCAGGATAAAGAGTAATTGTGATTGGTCAAAAAGGATATGGAGTCCTGGTCACAGTACCATGGTCAAAAGGAGAACTAGTACTTATTAGGGAATCTAGTCACAGTTCCGGGGCCAAGAGAAATACTAGAACTTAAGTCTGTAAATGAGCAAGGAATCTTTCTGGTTAAAGATTAGAGTACAAACTAGAAAAGCAGTGACCACAACTCTTCAAAAATAATAACACCTTGGAGGACTGAAAACTTATAAAGTTAAAAGCAAAGAAATGGGCGGGAAAAATGAGCAAGCAACAAAAAAAGAATTGCATCCCAGAAATCTACTGCTGGGACAGTGAAAATCAAGATATAAATTTAGAAGAACACAGCAATGAAATAAATAAGAGTGATAGAAGAAAAAGAGGGAAAATAAAGTGATGCAAGAAAATAATGAAAAGACAATTAAAATAGATTGATAAGAAAAGTAAAAAAAATGGTAAAAAAAAATAGCACCTCAAAAAAAAAAAAAAAAACTAGTCTGTTGTTAAAGAAGGCAGAAAAATCTACTGAACAGAATAATTCCTTTAAAAAGCAGATTAGGCCAGGTGGAAAAGAAAATACAATTCACTGAAAAAAAGAATTTCTTAAAAAGTATAATTGATCAAATGGGAAAAGTAGAACAAAAACTAAGGAAATATCTTAAAATTAGATTTGGGCAAGTGGAAGCTAATGACTCCACGAGATTTTAAGAAATAATGAAACAAAGTTAAAAATGGGGGAAAAAAGAAGATAATGTAAAATATATCATATGAAAATAAAGTAAAATAGACCAAAGAGTCATTCAAGAATTGTTGGACAACTTGAAAGTCGTGTTTAAAAAAAAAGCTTAGGCTGAATAAATTATGATATAGGAAAGTAATGAAACACTATTGTCCTATAAAATTAACAAATAACATCTGGAAGAAAAAAAGGTCAAGAATTTCAATGGACTTAATGAAAAAAAGCAAATGAAGGTAGTCTGGCTGTATCAGATCTAAAATTATATGATAAAGCAACATTCATCAAAACCATTTGATACTAGCCAAGAAATAACATTATTAATCAGTGGAATAGGTTAGGTTCACAAAACACAGTATTCAATGACTATAGTAATTTAGTGTTTGAAAAACATAAAGACCATAAATTCTTGGATAAGAACTCACTATTTGACAAAATTTGCTGGGAAACTGGAAATTAATATGCCAGAAACTATGCATTGACTTACATTTAACACCCTATACCAAGATAAAGTTGAAATGGATTCATGATTTAGACATGAACTACAAGCAAATTAGAACAACAAAGGATAGTCGCCTTCTCAGAATTGTGGAGAAGGAAGGACTTTGTGGCCAAAAAAGAATTAAAGTACATTATAGAATTCAAAATAGACATTTTTATAATTATTATAGCTTTTTTATTTACAAAACATATGCATAGGTAATTTTTCAACATTGACCCTTACAAACACTTCTGTTCCAACTTTTCCCCTCCATCCACCCCTTCCCCTAAATGGCAGGCAGTCCCATATATGTTAAACATGTTAAAGTATATGTTAAATACAATATATTTATACATATTTATACAGTTATCTTGTTGCACAAGAAAAATTGGATTTAGAAGGCAGGTAAAAATAACCTGGGAAGAAAAACAAAAATGCAAGCAAACAACAATAGAAAGAGTACAGATACTATGTTGTGGTCCACATCAAATGCTGGGTGTAGCTGGTTCTGTTCAACACTGATCAATTGGAACTGATTTGCATCCTCTCATTGCCAAAGATAGTACTTCCATCAGAATTGATCCTCATACAGTATTATTGTTGAAGCGTATAATGATCTCCTGGTTCTGCTCATCTCACTCAGCATCAGTTTATGCAAGTCTCTCCAAGCCTCTCTATATTCATTCTGCTGGTCATTTCTTACAGAGCAATAATCAAAATAGACAATTTTGATTCTATTAAGGTAAAATGTTTTTGTAAAAACAAAATCAATACAGACAAGATTAGAAGGGAAGCAGTAAATTGGAATTTTTTTTTTTTTTACTTTCATGAGTTCTGATAAAGGCTTAATTTCTAAAATATCTAGAGAATGGACCCAAATTTATAAAATATAGAGTGAATGGATTCAAGCATTCTCCAGTTTATAAAGAGTCAAAGGGTATGAACAGATAATTTTCAGATGACAAAATTCAAACCATTACTAGTCATATGAAAAAATGCTCTAAATCACTATTGCTCAAAGAAATGCAAATTAAGACAATTCTGAGGCACCACTACACACCTGCCAGATTGACTAAGATGACAGGAAAAGATAACAATATAAATATTGGAGGGGATGTGGGAAAACTGAAACACTAATATATTGTTGGTGGAATTGTGAAGTTGTACAAGCATTCTGAAGCACAATATAGAACTATGCCCAAAGGCCTATCAAACAATGCATTTCCTTTAATCCAGCAGTATCTTTCCTAAACTTATAGGTCAAAGTAATCATAAAAAGGGAACAGGAAGTACATATGCAAAAATATTTATAGTAGCCCTTTTTGTAGAGGCAAGAAACTAGAAACTGAATGGAGGCCCTTCAGTTGGAGAATGATTGAATAAATTATGGATGTTATGGAATATTATTGTTCTATAAGAAATGATCAGCAGAATAATTTCAGAAAGGCCTGGAGAGACTTAATAAACTGATGCTAAGTGAAATGAGAAGAACCAAGAAAACATTGTGTACAGCAACAAGATTATATGATGATCCATTCTGATGGATCTGGCTCTTTTCAATAGTGAGATGATTCTGGCAAGTTTCAATGATCTTCTGATGAAGATAGACATCTGCAACTAGAGAGAGAAGTATGGGGGCTGAATGTGGGTCACAACATAGTATTTTGACTTTTTTCTTGTTGTTTCTTTGCATTTTGTTTTATTTCTCATTTTTTTTCAATTTGATCTGATTTTTCTTGAGCAGCATGATAATTGTGGAAATATGTACAGAAGAATTGCACATGATTAACACATATTCAATTACTTTCTGTCTAGTGGAAGTGTTGGGGGGAAGGGAGGGAGAAAAATTGGAACACAAGGTTTTGCAAGGGTGAATGTTGAAAATCATCTGTGCATGTGTTTTAAAAATAAAAAAAGCTTTAAAATAAAATAAAATAAAATAAACAGATTAACAAGCTGGTTTTAGAGAGACATGGAAAGATTTGCATAAACTGATGCTGAGCAAAACCAGGAATACATTGTAGATTGTGTGAGCAACTATGAGATAGACTTGGTTTTTCTCAATGGTTCAGTGATTCAAGGCAATCCCAATAAATTGTGTATGGAAAATGTCATCTGCATGTAGAGAGAGGAATATGGAGCCTGAATGTAAATAACCGTATGCAATGTTTTCTTTCTTTTTCTTTTACTTCTGTTTTATTTTCTCCCATTTTTACCTTTTGTTCTATTTTTTTCTCTCCCAACATGATTCATAAGGAAATATGTAAAAAAAAAATGAATGTGCATGCATAACAAAAATACCATTTTTACATAAAATTGAGAATGGAAATAAATTAACTTGTTACAAAAATTAAAAAAAAAAAAAGATCCTGAACATTACATTATAAGAAATTATATAGAGAAACTATGCCGATGTCTTAGATTTGAAGATAAAATTGAAATTGAAAGAAGCCACTATTTCCTAAAACATAATCAAACACTAAAACTTAAAGAGAATATTTCAAACATGTAGAAAGAAACAATTCACATGTTTGAGGCTACAGTCAGGATCACACAAAATTAATCAACTTCTACCTTAAAGGAGCAAATATTCCAAATGTCAAAGGAGCTAGAATTACAATTAAAACATTGGTTATCTAGCAAAATTGAACATAATCCTTCAGGGAGAAAATGGATATTTAATTAAATAGAGGACTTCCAAGCATTCTTGAAGAAAAGAAAATGGCTAAATGTAGGGGGCTGGAACTCTGAAAATGTATACTTGAATCACAGCATGATACTTATGGATGTGCATGCTTAATGTGGTGTACTGAGGTAATCATGGATTTAAGGATTTAAGAGCTGAGGGAGGGATACAGATCTTGCTCAACCACAGTACTCTCAGACAGAAAAGACTTCAGGATCCAGACTCTAAGAGTCCAGATTCCATCTTTGATCAATTACATGGAGGCTCCCCTGCCTACTTTACTTCTGTACCTAAAGACCAAGAATTCTGGCTGATCCCAAGGTCCTCTAGAGAGCAAGCCCAGACATTATAGCTAAATAGAAAATGTGACATTAGAATTAAAATGTTAAAATAAAGCATAAAAAGTTAAAAATGAAAAAAGGAATAATATGGGCATCAATAAAGTTAAATTTCTTATATTCCTATATTGGAATATGACACTAGAAACTTCTAAAATTTTGTTATTATTAGGATAGTTAGAAGGAGTATGAATAGAGAAGGTGCAGATGTGAGTTGATTATGTTGGAATAATCAAAAAAAATAATGTAAGACTGATAGAGTATTCACTAGGAGAAGGGAAAAGAGGCATAATGGGGCAGATTTCTCATGTTAATGAAGTGCATAAGGGAAAACTTTTACACTGAATAGAAAATGAGGTTGGGAACTATGTACAATGCTTGAACCTCACTCATTAGAATTGATTCAAGGATAGCAAAATATATATGCACATACTCAGGAGGATATAGAATGCTCATTACAATGAGTTGAGGGGAAAAGATTAAAGATGAAAAGTGATGAAAAGGGAGGTGATGTGAATTTGGGGAAGCAGTAGTAAAAACGAAAACAGACTTTTGAGGAAGAGAGAAAAAAAATAGAAAGAGGAATAAAGAAAAATAGAATGGATACAAATATACAGTCAGTGACAATAACTGTGAATGTGAATGTGATGAATTAACCCATACAACAAAATTAGATTGTAGGATGTAGGATTGTAGGATCAAAAATTAGAATCCAACAGTATATTGTGTACAAGACTCACACTTTGGATAGAAAAACACAAACAGAATCAAAAAGAAAGGAGAGTTTATAATTTAGGTGAACTGAAGAGGGTGGAGGGCACTTATAATCTCAGACAAAGTAAAAACAAAAGTAGATCTGACAAATAACTATTTAGGGAAATAATATTTTTGCTAAATAGTCACTATAGAAAGTGAATATAAAAATGCATGACAAGTTTCTCAATTAAAGTCTCACTTCTTCAACATATTGAAAACGGAGTCAAATTTATAAAAATCATAGTCATTGATAAATGGTTCAAGAATATGACTAGAAAGTATTCAGAAGTCAAAAATATTTATAGTTATGGGTAAAAATGATCAATTGTTTTATGGGAAATAATGTTCCATCATTTTTGAACAGAAAAAAATCAAATTAAAAAGGCACAGAAATAGCAATTTAGGCCTGTTAGAAATGATAAATGCTAGAGGGGATGTGGAAAAATAAGTAGCTATATGAATTGTTGGTAGAATAGTGAACCACTAGCTCAATCATTCTAAAGAAAAATCTGGAACTATATTCAAAGAACTAGAAAACTGTGCTTATCCATTGACCCAGAAATATTACCACTAGGGTTGTCCCCAAAAGAATCAGAGAAGGAAAAGGACACACACACACATATTCACAATATTAATATATAAATATATATATTTGCATATATACATGTATGTATATTTATTGTAGCCCTTTTTCTGGTGGCAAGGTTTAGAAATGGAGGACATGCTCTTTAATTGGGGATTGGCTGGCTGAGAAAGTCATAGCATTTGATTGTGATGGAGAAATTGCAAGCCAGGTAGTTTCAGAAAACAAATAAGTCAATCAAACAAATAACAACAACAACAACAAACTTTGAGGTAAATATTAATTAAATTAAAGTGGTATTAATTGATTAAATGGAACTGAAGTTAAATGAAACTGGAAGATAAAAAGGTGGAGAACAATAACCAAATATGGGCTTGAGCCAATAGCAGTAAAGAAAGTAACCTCTTCAGGGATGATGCTCCTATTACTCTGAATGGGGGAAGCTGCAATCTGACTTTGTAATAGAAAGCCTAATGGACCTAAAGCCTATCCATTTTGTATAATTTTCATGTTTCCACTTATTTCAGTTTTCATACTTCTTTACTTCTCTGTATTCTTCATAGCCTTCATTGTATATAGTACAATTTTATATAATCTTTATCTGCCCCATTTTTTTTTACTTAATCCTTAGAGCTTCACTTCATTGAAGTGTTCTTTGGTGCCATATAAAAGTGATACTACAGGACATCTTGTTGGTACAGTGAATAGTGCCAGGCCTGGAGTAGTCAGGAAGGCCTTTCTTCCTGAGCTCAAATCTTGCCTCAGATTCTTAATACCTGCATAAGTGTGGGCAAGTCATTTAATTCAATTTGCCATAGTTCCTCATCTATGAACTGAGTTGGAGAAGGAAATGGGAATCAACTCTAGTAGTTTATTTGCCAAGAAAACTATAAACTAGATCCCAAAAAGTAGCATATAATTGAAACAAGTAAACAATGCTATTATAAATTTTCCCATATAAATGGACTTTTCTATCTTTCACAACCTATCAGTGAGGCCTTTATGTCAAAAGGTATCTAGCAATTTAATAGCAAAATTCCAAAATGCTTTATAGAATGGTTGAAATAATGCTTCCATATTCTGTTGAATTTTCTTTCCACTATTCTTTTTTAAAAGCTTTTTATTTTCAAAATATATTCATAGTTTTCAACATTCAGCCCTTCAAAACCTTGTGTTCCAATTTTTACCCCTTTCTTCCCCTAATCCCCTCCCTTAGATTGCAATTAATTTATGTTAAACATGTGCAATTGTTCTATACATATTTCCATAATTATCATGCTGCAAAAGAAAAGTCAGATAAAAAAGGAAAAAAATGAGAAAGAATACAAAATGCAAGCAAACAATAACAAAAAGTTGAAAATGGTATGTTGTAATTGAAAGTTAATCCCCACAGTTTAATCTTTGGGTTCAGTTGGCTCTCTCCTTCACAAGTCTTAGAACTGGCATGAATCACCTAGCTGTTGAAAAGGGCCATGTCCCTTAGAATTCATCATTGTATAATCTTACTGTTGCTGTGTACAATGTTTTCTTGATTCTACATACTTCACTTAGCATCAGTTCATGTAAGTCTCTCCAGGTATCTCTGAAATAACTTTGCTGATTGTTTCTTATAGAATAATAAAATTCCATACCATTTATATCCCATAATTTATGCAGCCATTTTCCAACTGATGGCCATCCACTCACTTTCCAGTTTCTTGTTACTACAAAAAGGGCTTCTAAAAACATTTTTTTTGCAAATATAGGTCCTTTTCCTTTTTTTATAATCTCTTTGGGATACATTTACTATTTTTGCCTTTCTGCATTTGTGTTTGAGGATTTTGTGCTTTAATGCATGACCAATTTTTCTATAGGTTCTATGTATTGCCAAGAAAAAAGTATATCCCTTTTTGACCTCATTCAATTTTCTCCAAAGGTCTATCATATCTTTCCTAAAATTTTATTAACCTTCTTAACTTCTTTTGTTTTGTGGTTTGATTTATCTAGTTCTTATATAGCAAAGTTCAGATCCTCACAAGTACTATATCTTTTTTGCTACCTATATCTCCTTGCAGCTTTCTTAACTTCTCCTGTATGAATTTAGATGTTATACCAATTGGTGCATATATGTTTAGTATTGCTATTACTTCATTATCTATAGTATGCTTTAGCAAAATGTAGTTTCCTTTCTTATTCTTTTAATGAAATCTATTTTTGCTTTTGTTGATCAGAGATCAGGATCACTACACCTGCTTTTCTTTTCTTTTCTTTTCTTTTCTTTCTTTTTTTAAATTTTAACTGAAGTATGATAGACTCTGCTCCAGGCTTTTAAATGGACTCTGTATGTGTCACTCTGTTTTAAATATATTTCTTGTAAATACATATTTTTGGATTCTGGCTTTTTTTAATCCAGTAAGCTCTCTGCTTCCATTTTATGGGATAATTCGTTCTACTCACATTCACAGTTAAAATTACTCTGTTTTTCCCCATCTTATTTCCCCAAGTTATACTTTTCTCTTTTCTTTCCTTCTTTCCTTCATCTCCAGTATTTTGCAAACAACCTTCCTCTTTTACAGCCTCTTCCCAATACTTATCACTTTTTTCCATTCTTTTTTTGTATTCCCTTATAATTGCCTACTTCTTTTCCTTTCCTGTTTGCCTTCCTACTTCCCCATTGAATGAGTCAAGTTATTCTGATATTTTCTCTTTGAGCTAAATCCAATGAGATTAAAGTTCATCCAATGCTCATTTCTCTCCATTCTTTTACTTAAATTGTAATAGGCCTTTTCTGCCTCTTCATGTGGTATAATTTACCTCATTTACCTCCATTTTCCTCTTCTTGCAGTATAATTCACTTTACCCCTCTAATTTCTTTTTAATATTATTACAATAAAATCAAATTATCTTTCCACCCTCTAAGTATATCCACAGTAGAGAAACAGTTATCTTCCCATATATGGATGTACATTTTCCTTTAAAAATCATTTTTTTTCTCTCCTTTTTACCTTTTTATGCCTCTCTTGAGTTGTGAATTTGAAGATCAAATATTCTGTTCAGCTCTTGTCTTTTCATCAAAAATTAATGAAATTCACATATTTCATTGAATGTTCACCTTCTCCCTTAAAAATAGTGCTTAATTTTGCTGGATGAAATTCTCAGATTCTTTGCCTTTCAGAATATCAGATTCCAGGATTTTCAGTCCTTTAAAGTGGAAACTGCTAGGTTCAGGATAATTCTTATTGTGTCTCTTCCATATTTTAATTGTTCCTTTCTGGCTGCTTACAGTGTTGTCTCCTTGATCTGACAATTCTAAAATTTAGCCACGATATTCCTTAGAGTTTTCATTTTAGAATCTCTCTCAGTAGATGATCGGTGATTCTTTCACTGGCTATTTTACTCTTTGGTTCTAGAACATCAGGGTAGTTTTCTTGATGATTTCTTGAACAATGTTGTCTAGACTCTTCATCATTGCTTTCAGTATTCCAGTAATTCTTAGATTGTTTCTCCTGGATCTATTTTCTAGTTAAGTTGTTTTTATGATGAGATATTTTATATCTTCTAATTTTTCTTTTCTTTTCTTTTTCTGTTTTGTTCGAGTGGTTCTTGATGTCTCATTGAGTCATTCACTCCATTTGTTCAATTCTAATTTTTAGTTAATTATTTTCTTAAGTTAGCTTTTTTATCTCCTTTTGCATTTGGCCATTTGAACTTTTAAATGAGTTGTTTTGTTCATTGGATTGTTTTTCCATTTCACAAATTTTGTTTTTCAAGTAGTTTTTTTTTTTTTGATTTCATAAAATCTGTCTTTAAGGAGTTGCATTAATTTTCCATTTTTCCAAATCTATTTTTAAAGAGTATTTGGGGTGGCTAGTTGGGTAGAGCACCAGGCCTGAAGTCAAGAGGACCTGAGTTCAAATCTGACCTCAGACACTTAACACTTCCTGGCTATGTGACCCTGGGCACTCCCCACATTGAGACAGATCATTCCTGGAGTTCTTCTAAAATATCTTCTGCTGATTTGGAACTATGCCCCAAAAGTTATCAAACTGTGCATACCTTTTGATCCAACATTGCTGCTATTGGGCTTATATCCCAAAGAAATACTGAGAAGGGGAAAGGGACCTGTATGTGCCAAAATGTTTGTGGCAGCTCTTTTTGTAGTAGCTAGAAACTGGAAGATGAATGGATGTCCATCAATTGGAGAATGGTTGGGTAAATTATGGTATATGAATGTTATGGAATATTATGGCTCTGTAAGAAATGACCAGCAGGAGGAATACAGAGAGGCTTGGAGAGACTTACATGAACTGATGCTGAGTGAAATGAGCAGAACCAGAAGATCACTATACACTTCAACAACAATACTGTATGAAGATATATTCTGATGTAAGTGGAAATCTTCAACATAGAGAAGATCCAACTCACTTCCAGTTCATCAATGATTGACAGAAACAACTACACCCAGAGAAGGAACGCTGGGAAGTGAATGTAAAATATTGGCACTACTGTCAATCTACCCAGGTTACTTATACCTTCCGAATCTAATACTTAATGTGCAACAAGAAAATGGTATTTACACACATATATTATATTTAGGTTATACTGTAACATATGTAAAATGTATGGGATTGCCTGTCATCAAGGGAAGGGAGTAGAGGGAGGGAGGGGATAATTTGGAAAAATGAATACAAGGGATAATATTATTAAAAAATTACTTATGCATATATACTGTGAAAAAAATTATAAATAAAAAAATATATCTTCTGCTGTATATTTGTAACACTCTAAATATTTGTGGGTTCTGTTGCTCTAAAAACATCTGCAATTGATATGGAGGAAGCCATGAAGAGCTTGGACAAAAGCCTGTCTACACTCTGCCATCTTGGCTCTCATCCCCTCCACTTCTCTCTTAAAAGCATTTATTTTCTCGTTTGTACCTCAAAACCTTCTCAAGGTATCGAGGTTTACTAGATATACATACATACATACATATATATATATATATATATATATATATATATATATATATATATATATATAAAATATATTTCTTTTTTTTTTTTTTTTTAAAGAAAATGTCTTAAACCAAAACCAATCTGATTATAATTGGCCACCAAGAGATCCTAGGCCAAGCCCCCTATCTGGTCATCATTTGGGTCCTGATTGACTCAAATTGAAAGTAAATAGCAGTCATTTGTGCTTTAGCCAGAAAGCCTGAGGGTCTTGCCCTCTCAGATTCATTCATTCATTTATTTAGAGTTTTTTTAGACTAGGTAAAAGAGATTTTTTTTGACTATATGAAAGAGAAGATTCTCTGAATCAATTGATACCTATTGTTAATCATTGAATGTCTTCAATCTCAGTGAAACTAAGACATGTTGAAAACCTTAACTGAAAAAGGGCAGGGTCTCCCATTTCATTCAGTGTCATTTCCAATTGTCTTGATCTATATCTTGCCATGGGAGCCAGATGGCTCTTATGATATCAAAATCCTCTTCAAGAATGAAGGACAAGCAACAACTCTCAAAATTAAGGAAAGGGCATTGTAAAAAGTAGAAATCCCTGCCAATGTTCTCTCTTCAGAGAATATGATCCTGTACTTTCAGCTAATGTCATTGCAAATGAACTGCTTTTGATAAAATATGCTATTTGGAACACATAATTTTCAGTTCTATGGAAGTACCCATCCAGAAATTGCTCGATTTGTTTTTGTTTCTAACAAGTGATCCCAGCAATAACACTCAATCATTAGATGTCTTTTGTTACTTCCTATTATTCTGAAGCAAGTGGCTATAGCAGAAAAAGTAAAACAATAATATTATGTGGTGGTCAGTCTTTTCAATCTTCTTGGAAACAGACAAATTCAAGAAAGAATCCTATTATCAGCAATGTTGCTGTGCTAGTAGAATTATATTCATGAGATGTATTGATACACATGCATATATTTCTGATATACATATAAATAAATATATACATTTGTGCCTATATATAATCTATATAGATCTATATATATATACACATATACATATATACATATACATGTTGATCACTTTCTGTGTGTCAGTGTATATATATATATATATATCTTTAGGTTTTAATTTATACATGCCTATACTATATCATAAGTAGTGATACTATGACTATATTATATGTACATACTCTATATGTCTACATATGTGTTTATGTTTTTCATTTTGCTCAAAGTTACTCTTGGACCAAAAAAAATCATATTCACGTGAAAAAAGTAATGGTAGTGAGAGAATACTCAAGGTGACACCTGCTACTTAGTGACTAGCTGCATGCCTCATCAGTAGGGCTACATGCTATCTGCAGGTTGGTAAGTGATGGCAATTGTTTTCACACACTCTAGCTCTACATGGTGAAAATGCCACCATCTGATTAGCTATTACCATTCCCTTGATTTGTAATAGCTATTAGTTGGGGCTACTCACTTTTACAATTTATCATGTTGCAAAGGAGTGATTTGACCATGGCCAGGTATAATTAAAGCCCAATTGGTTAAGACAGGGTGGATCAAACTATTCAGCCATTTGCTTTTTACCAACCTTGACTCCAACTTTAATTAACTAATAATATTTAAATCTCTTCTTCAGAAAAGTATGTTACTATTAATACTCATGAATCACCTCAAATATCTGTACATACTGTGGATGTTCAATAAAAAGGATTGACTGACTACTTGCCAAAAAGTGAAATCCAGTTAAAGAGGCAGAGCAAAAAAAAAAACAAAAAAAAACAAACCGATAAAAATTTTGCAAATATAGGTGCAGGATATTTATAAAAAGTTGATGTTCTTTCAGTAGTTATTATGAGGTCATAGTCATAACTGTGACAAGCATCATTCAATGTTTTATAAGATATGAAACAATAGCAAAACCTTCAAATACTTAGTCTGTCCACAGGCTTATTTTCTTTGTCATCTGATCACTTATGCCCTTTTCTCAATATGGATGAATGTGAAATATCTTTCCTTGTGTGACGTGTGGCAATGCCAGATTCAAGCTTCACAGACAACTGTTTTAGGGCTATATGCCTTTGCCTTAGCACAGAACTCTTGGATGGAAACTGGCAGATTAAGTATTGCTATCCTTAATAAAATTCTTTTTACATTTCCATGGAAAGGAGCAGAGACATATCTGCAAAGAAATAATTTCTTGAGCTCTCAGAGCCCCATCTGTACTCAGAAGATAAGAAGGCAAACACTCAATTATAAATAAGATGTGCATAAAACAAGTGAAGGTATGTGGATTGACAGCTCATCCATAAGAGCAAAGCCAAATAGAACTATCTCCTTATAATTGATAAATTCCAAATGCTAATAGGAATTGAGTAAGGGATAAACATATATTTGTGGAATATATAGATTTTGTTCCATAAAATGCTTTCATATTTACAATGTGTAAACATTTAAAATGGCAAGTTTATTAATATATCTGTTGAATTTGACCTCTCACCTTTCTCTTACTACTTTCTAACATGCAGATATATAACTATCTTTACTGGATGTGGTCCTCCTTAATGAGTGTGTGAGCTTTTTAATCTTACAAAAGAGTAGGGAGCTGCAATTATGACATACTCAACAAAATCTTTTTAAACTTTCATTGTCTCACCAACCTCACCACACTCTCTAGTCTGAATTGGAACTTTATTCTATCTCTATTTCAGAGCCTTTTCCCCAGAGGTCCTTTAATATCTGATAAAATCAATTCCACCAAAAAAGAGGTCTGAAAACTACCTTTAACTAAAAAGCCTCTTTGTTTTGTTTTTGATACATTGATAATCTCTCTCTTTTGAAAGTAGTTTAATTATTTTATATATATTTTCCACCTAATTACTCATGTTCCTTGAGTAGAATGTCACCTCCTTGAGGTCAGGAACTTTTTGGAGTTGTTGTTGTTGCTGTTGCTCAGTCATGTAATCCTGGGAGAGTAGCATAGTGACTTCCATAAAATAGGTAATGATAATAATTATGGTGATGAAAATAAGGATGAGAATATTGATAATAATGACTGATTTTATATAATACTTAAGGTTTGAAAAACACTTTTACAATGTATTTTTCATACCTATTTAATGAATAATGTCATATTCAATTAATTTTGGAACCTTATCCATTAAGTAGACATGGTGTGGGCAGTTGACTCAGAGGAATCCACTACTGACTTTCTAGGAAGTTCCAATTTAGTTGGGTAATTGATATCAAGTTCACTCTTTAGGAATAATATTAGCAACTGTGCATTTTCAACTTCTCAAGTTTATTTTATGAGAATATCAATACATTGCTCCACTTTTATTTATTTGTTTGTTTATTTTTGGAGTTATTTTCACTTCTCTGCCTGCTTCAATAATGATTAATTCAAGTCATTCACCAAGTATTTACTTAGTAGCTGTTATATGTCAAGCATTATGCTACAATGGGGGAATTTTTAAAAATCAGTCCTTTCCATTAAGGAGCTTTCATTATACTGAGCTGACTTTATCATCAGAGCTACAAGGTACCATGGAGGTAATTTACTTCAATTCTCTCCTTTTTGAGATAAATAACTGATTCACAAAGAAATGGAGATCACAAAGCTAATAGGAAGCAGGACTAGTACATGAACCCCGTTTCTCTGATTCCAAACTCAAAGTTCTTCCATTGGCTACAGGATCTAGCAACTATAGCATCTCCATAGAAGTCATAATTGGTAAGAGAGTTAACACTCAAAAGTAATTCTGTTCTATGAGTATAGAAGAGATGGGATAAAATGCATAGATCAATGAATTTTCTGCTATTGACTTTTTGCTTATTGGCATAAGTCTGATAATGTGAATATCAAGGATTTGGTCCTTCACAATTTTCCTACTGATACAACCCTTGTTCAAGTCATTTCTTACTTCTGACTTAACTTTTTCAAATTGATTTCTCTATTTCCATATCCGTTCTTTACTTTAACTTCTTCTGCATACTGGTGTTTGATTCATCCTATCTACCATGATGCTTTTCCACTAATGTTTTTTCAGTAGCACCATGTACCTTATTCATCATTTTAAATGGTTCAAGTTTCCTTTGAGGTTCATCTAAGAGGCCATCTTTTATGTAAAGCTTTCTCTAATTCCATTAATTCTACATTCTTTTTAAAACATGTTACTCATGCTAATTTGTGTACATACTATGGAATATAAATTCCTTGAGTTCAGACTTTTGTTTTTTATGTCATTAGCACTCCCCACAAAAGATAATTTGCACAAAAAAAGAAATTAATAAAAATTATGTAATTAATTTCCTGTTTCCTGAATCAACTTTTTTCACTGCCTCTCAATACACATGGATGTTGCCATATTCTCAGATAGTTTTATCATCTATTCTTTTTTCATTTGCTGTTCTGAGTTCTTCAACTAATCCTACTATAAGCAGAAAATGCTCAGCATTCAAATGAGATATTTAATGTTCTTCTGGAACAAAACCCCTCTTGAATGGAGACCTGACTAATTCTCCTGTATATTATGATATGTTATCATTTCCCTGTTGTTATTATTATTTTTCCTCAGAAACAGCTATTTGACAAAAACTGGGTTGGATTCCCTACACACCTGATCATTTAATGACATTGTAACCTTGACAAATTATTTCCTCCCTCTGAGTCCCAACAACCTTGTTCAAAGAGATAGGTTGGATTATATGATTGCTCGGGACCCTTTTAGTCTAAGAATGAAGAGTAAAGAAAGCTAAGAATTGGTAAATAGTGCAGGTGGATAATGTAATGTTCTGATAGTCTCTTCAATTATAATCCTTGTCTGGGAGGAGATCTCTGTAAAATCCTTTCGTCTGTGAGCAGGTCTCATGAGAAGCTTCTGGAACCTCCAGCCAGAGGGAAGGTAAAATCTCGAATCCTCTTCCTCCTGAATCCTGGCTTTGATTCTCCTCCAACTTCTCTGAAGTTCTCCTGGGAAGTCTTGTTCTTCTCCCAGTCTAGACTGTTTGTCCAGGCCCAATATTGTCTTCTTTTATCCTCCCAGAGAATGGGCTTGTGAGAACTCAGGGGCTTGTGGGAAATACTTCAACCAATGAACTTGCTCCTTTTAAAGGTGTAAACTCCTTTAAATATGTAAACTCCTTTTCAGAAGTCTAAAGGTGTAAACTCCTTTTAAAGGTTTGAACTAAAGGTGTGAATTCTGAGCTAGAGAATTGTTTAGACAACCTGAGTTCTCACCTTGTAATCCTAACAGATAAAGGAAGAAAATAAATAGAAAGAAATCAAGAGATCCTTGGCATCACTAGGTAGTGAAGTGGGGAAAAGTTTTAGACTTCAAATAAAGAAGACTTGAGTAACTGTAATCTTGAGCAAGTTCCTTAGTCTTTTAATCTCCTCATCTATAAAAAATAGAGATAATAATGTACTTCATATGGTTCTTGTGAGGTTCAAATAAAATAATATATGTGAACTTCTGTACAAATCTGAAAATCCTAAATAAAAATAGCTGTTATTATTATTTTTTATGAAAAATCCCATTGACTTCACTTGAGGATTAGTGGCTTAGAGAAAAAAAGCACTAAATTAATTTTATGTTATAACTCATGTAATGGTCAGAACTGGTAGTGTTACATGTTGATGTATATTCCAATCCAATCCATTTGAAGGCATTGTCAGTTTTATTTGAATATAGGCGAAATGATAAAACAAAAGATTTATGTTTCTTCTCCATATATAATAATCATTGAAGCATTTTAACTATGTTTGATAAATGCTAAAATCCTTACAGCTCTATTAAAAGAATATGTTTTTGTCTTCTCTGAGGTCTTTTCATGGGTAATTGTAGGACTGAATAGCAGCAATTCCCCCAAAGTATATTTATTGGATAGAGTAGTTTCATTTTGTTGTCAGAGATGTCATAATTTTGAAGAATGGTAGGATATAATAAAATATAGATAAAACTAGTACAAACATGTCATCCCTGGAAATGTTTTGCACAAGTCTTAAATCCATATCCTGGTGCTGCTTTAGTTTCATTTGGTATTGACAAAACAATGAAATATAGATCTTCCCAGACTAGAAAAATATTTATTTCAATTATTGATCAGTCAGTTCATAAACATTTATTATAACCTACTATGTACCAGGAAGTGGATCAAAATAGATACAAAACTAGCACAAGAATAAGAAAGAAAAGAACTGAAGTTCTACCTTTATGATCTTATTCCCACTATTAAACATCACAATTACCTAGGTAACTCTCTAAGAATCTAAGTTGCAAAACAGGTACTGGTATACCCTACTAATAATAAGAATTTCCTCATTTGAGTTAATTCCCTAATACCACTAAATCCTAGACTCAGTCCCATTCACATTTTCCATGTGCGAGGTTATGTTTGGGGAATAGAAAGTTAAAAATAAGATAGTTTCTGTCTAACCTTTATATTGGGGTGGGGAAATGGAGGAACCAAAATATATAATCATGTGAAGAAATACAAAACACATATGAGATAATTTAAAGCAGAATGACCATAGTTTCTGGGGAGAGCAGGAAAACCTGTTATGAACAAGTTGGTGGTTCAGCTTGGTTAAAAATGAGTACATTCATGAAATGGGGAAAGCAAAGGTATAAAAATGGGAGATGAAATATATATAAAGAACAACTTTTTATCATATCCTTACTATATGCAAACAATTGTTCCAAATGCTAGGAATACAAATGCAAAAATTTAGTCTAGGTCAATAGAATCTTAGGTTCTAACAAGGGAAACTAAACACATAGGACCTCAGTAACTGGGGAAGGGGTTATGGTCTAGGAAATAACAAAAATGGTAAATGAAACAATAAGGAATCAGTAGGTTTATTGCTTTTTTTTTTTTTTGTCTGTTTGTTTTTTTTATTTTGCAGAGGCAGAGGTAATGAATTTATTTCCAGTTTTTAGAGCAAGAGATAAACAGAAAACAGGTAGTATGAAAATGATGTTTAATGGTTATATGAGAAAAACTACATCTCTATCTATCTATCTTTGTGTTTTGTTTCTTAATTTATCTTTCCTTTTTTTTTTTTTTTTTTCTTTTGGCTGAGGCAATTGGGAGTTAAGTGACTTGACCAGATCACACAGCCAGGAAGTGTTAAGGGTCTGAGTGCAGATTTTAACTCAAATCCTCTTGACTTCAGGGCTGATGCTCCATTTGCTGCCTCTGTCTTTCCTTTTTCAAAAAAAAAAAAAAAAATTGAAGTTGTCATTTAAATTCTATATAGTTGAAGAAAAAAGAAATTGCATGAAGTTGTAAATCTCTCTCTCCCTCCCCCCCTCTCTGTCCCTCTCTCTCTCTCTCTCTCTCTTTCTCTCTCTCTCTCTCTCTCTCTCACACACACACACACACACACACACACACACACACACATATATATACACACACATACAGACATGTATGGTTTTTTAAAAAGCTATAATAAATTCAACATGTAATTTTCTTTTTTTTTTCTTTATTATAGCTTTTTATTTACCAAATATTTACATGGGTAATTTTTTATCATTGACCCTTGCAAAAACTTCTGTTCCAACTTTTCCCCTCTTTCCTCCATCCCCTCCCCTAAATGGCAGGTAGTCCAATACATGTTAAATATGTTAAAGTATATGGTAAGGGGCAGAGTCAAGATGGCAAAGAAGACATATTCTTCATTCTAAGCTCCTCTCATACCTCACTACTAATTACCAAGTTCAGCCTCAGAAATAGTGCTTGACTGGTGAAATCCATGAATACTGGGAGTACAACAATTTGTCAGCAGAAGATAATCTGGAAGATCACCAGAAAAGTTTGTCCTGATTGGTGGGAGCAGATCAGTGCAGGCAGGGAGGTAGAATGCAGAGGCTAACACACTGAGCAGACCAAGGCAGGTGCAGTCTCCCCAAGGGTGGAGATTTTGCAGAGAGAACAGTACCACAGGTTGGCTGCTCTGCTTTGTTTGCAAAGCTGTAGATCAGCAGAGAAGTTACAAAAAGGCCAAAGGTAGAGTGTACTCAAAAAACGCCAGAATCTAACAGGATATGGCTACACCCACCCAGCACCGGGAATAACTTAGCACAGACCACAGCACAGCTGTGCAGCACATTCTGCAGCACAGGGCTTTTGCCTGGGGAAGTCACACTTCTGTAAGGCAGAGGGCGTCTGCCCAGGGTAGCCAAGAAACTTCACAGCAGGAGGACTCTACCCAGGGCAAGAGAACTTTCACAGTGCATCTACATGTCCCAGGGCAGTAACATTTCCAGTACAGAGCTCTTCCCAGGGAAGCCTCTGATCCATACAGTGGGGCTCTTCCCAGGGCAGAGACACTTCCAGTGCAGGGCTTTTCCCAGGGCATTTCCTCAGTTTGGCCACTCTTAGTAGCCTGTTTGGAGGACAGCTGCTGTCCATATATCTATCTTTGCTCTGTAGAGGAAGCTGGTAATCTCCTTGCCCTGAGGGCAGACCTTAAGGGCTTTTAAAAATGAGTAAAAAAGTCAAGCATTTGATAGCTTCTATATGGAAAGAGAGCAGGTTTTCAGCCCTGAGGAGACTAATAGCAGAAACTCTCCAGATGAAACCCCAAAGGGAGATGTAACCAGGTCCCCATTACACAAGGGTCTGTTAGAAGGAAACTATAAAAGATCTTAAAAGAGAAATGGGAAAAGGAAAGAGAAGCTCTGCAAGAGAGCACAGAAAAGGCATATAATTGACTGGAAGAAAAATTTGATAAAGTGGAAAAATAAAACAACTTCCTGAAATGTGAATTGGAGAAGATAAAGAACTTCCACTGAGGGCAGGGAAACAGAATTAGTGAATTGGAAAAGAACTTCCAAGAAAGTAGGATTTGTGAATTGGAAAAAGAAAATATCTCAGTAAAAAAAAAAAAAAAAAAAAAACTAATGAAGAAAATAACTCATCAAAAATTAGAAGTGAACAAATAGAAATGAATGATTAGATGATTCGTTGGCACATCAAGAATCAGTCAAACAAAACCCAAAAAAATGTTAAATATCTCCTAGGAAAACACAACAGATCTGGGAAATAGATTTAGAAGAGATAATCTGAGGATTTTTGGACTTCCTGAAAATTATGATGAAAAAAAAAAAAGAGGCTAGACACTATTTTACAGGAAATCATCAAAGAGAACTGCCCAGATGTAATAGAATCAAAAGGTAAAATAGGCATTGAAAGAATTCATGAAACACTTTCTGAAAGAGATCCTAAAATAAAAACTCCAAGGAATATTGAGGCTAAATTTCAGAATTATCAGACTAAGGAAAAAAATTATTTCAAGCAGCCAGAAGAAAAAAACAAATCAAAAACCTAGGAGCCATAATAAGGATCACACAGGATCTAGCTACTTCCACATTAAAGCACTGAAGGGCCTGGAATCTGATATTCCAAAAGCAAAAATATTGGAATGCAGCCAAGAATAATTGCCCAGCTAAGTTGAGCATTTTCTTCCAGGAAAGAAGATGGACATTTAATGAAACAGGTGAATTCCATTTATTCCTAATTGGAAAAAAAAAAAAAAAAAAAAAAAAACAGAACTAAACAAACAAACAACAACAAAAAAAAAACATTGACCTCCAACTATAAGATTCAAGAGAAGCAGAAAAAGGTAAAAATAACTCTTGAGAATGGTATTTCTGTTATGGTCATACATAAAGAGTTCATGTATAATTTGATGTCACTGGTATAATATAAAAAAGGGAAGTAGAAATGGAAAGGGGATAGTATCAGAAAAAGGGAATAGGGGAGATAAAATGAGGGAAACTACGTCCCATGAAGAGGCAAAGGAAATCTATTATATCTGAGGGAATTTAGGGAGGGGGAGGAACATTGTGTGAATCTTACTCTCATCATATTTGGCTCAAAGAGAAAATAATTGACATATTTGGTTTACAGAGAAACTTATCTCATCTCATTAAAAAGTGGGAGAAAAATAATTAAAAGGAAAAGAGTAATAAGGGAAAGATATAAGAAAAAGGAAGGGATTCAAAGGAGGTGGGAGGGATTTTAAAAAGGGAGAGCTGCATGAGGCAAGTGGTACCCATAAGTTTAATACTGAGGAATGGGACAAAAGAAAAAGAAAGGAAATAATGGCAGGAAAAATAGAATTAGTAATTTTATTTATTTATTTTATTAATAAATTTATAATTATAATGTTTTTGACAGTATATATGCATGAGTAATTTTTTTTATAACATTATCCCTTGTATTCATTTTTCCAAATTTTCCCCTTCCTCCCTCTACTCCCTCCTCTAGATGACAGGTAATCCCATACATTTTACATGTGTTACATTATAACCTACATAGAATATATGTGTGTAAATCCAATTTTCTTATTGCACGTTAAGTATTGGATTCGGAAGGTATAAGTAACCTGGGTAGAAAGACAGTAGTGATAATATTTTATATTCACTTCCCAGTGTTCCTTCTCTGGGTGTAATTGTTTCTGTCCATCATTGATGAACATTATCCCCATCGCATTATCCCCAGATTATGGTTTTTTTCCCCTTGACCCCCCTGAACCTCTTCCCCAATATTTAATTTATAGACCCCACTTGTGATGCACCACCCTGCCTTTTAAGTATCCCTCCTCCCTCCTTTTAAGTCCCTTCCCCTTTCTTGTACCCTTCCCTTATTCCCCTTCTCCTTTTCCCTTTTCTTCTCCACCCTTTTAATGAGGTGAGAGAAGATTCTCTGAAAAACTAATATGTCAATTATTTACTCTTTGAGCCTACTGTGATGAGAGTAAGATTCACACAATATTTCTCCCCCTCTCAAAATTCCCTCATATGTGGTAGATTTTCTATGTTTCTTCCTGGCATGTAGTTTCCCTCTTTTTATCACTCCTTCCCCTTTTGCTGATACTACCCCCTTCCCTTTACTACTCCTATTTTATTATATCAGTAAAATCAAATTATCCATGCAGACTTTCTGTATATCGACAACAGAGATACAGTTCTCAAGAGTTCTTTTTACCTTTTTCTGCTTCTCTTCATTCTTGTGGATGTAGATCAAATTTTTTGTTTAAATATTTTTTTTCCTTAGAAACAAATGGAATTCCTCCGTTTCATTGAATGACCATCTTCTTCCATGGAAGAAAATGCTAAACTTAGCTGGGTAGTTTATTCTTGGTTGCAATCCTTGATCTTTTGCCTTTCAGAATATCAGGTTCCAGGCCCTTTGATCTTTTAATGTGGAGGCAGCCAGATCTTGAGTGACCCTTATTGTGGCACCTTGGCATTTAATTTTTTTTTTTCTAGCTGCTTGCAAGATTTTCTCCTTTGTGTGGTAATTCTGCAACTTAGTCACAATATTCCGTGGAGTTCTTTTTTTAGGGTCTTTTTCAGAAGGTGTTCGATGAATTCTTTCAGCACCTATTTTCCCTTCTGTTTCTAATATCTCTGGACAGTTCTCTTTGATGATTTCCTGTAAAATGCAATCTAGACTCTTTTTTTGATCATAGTTTTCAGGAAGTCCAATGATCCTCAGATTATCTCTCCCAGTTCTATTTTCCAGGTCTATAGATTTTCCCAGTAAGTATTTGATGTTATTCTCCAGCTTTTCTTTTTTTTTTTTTTGTTTTGTTTTGTTTGACTGATTCTTGGGTTCTCAATTGAATCATTCATTTCTATTTGTTCCATCCTGATTTTTATTGAGTTATTTTCTTCATTCACATTTTTTAGTTCTTTTTGTATATGCCCAATTGAGTTTTTAAATGAATTGTTTTGCACTATTGAATTTTTTTCCATTTCCCTCATTTTTTTTAGAGAGTTATTTTCTTTTTCCAATTCAGAAATCCTACTTTCTTGAGACTTTTTTATCTTTTCCAATTCAGAAATCCTACTTTCTTGAGACTTTTTTTATCTTTTCTCATTCAGAAATCCTACTTTCTTGAGAATTTTTTATCTTTTTTAATTCAGAAATCCTACTTTCCTGTGATTTTTTAACCTTTTCTTATTCACAAATTTTGTATCCTTGCACCTCCTGTGAATTCTTTATTTTTTCCAACTGAAATTTCAGGATGTTGTTATTCTCTATCATAGCTTCTCTTTCCTTTCCCCATTTTTCTTCAAACTCTCAACTTTTAATAGTCTCTTCTAGGAGAGAGTTATGTGATGATGGGCAGGTATCATTCCCCTTTAGAGTGTTATCTGCAGACTCTCTGTTGTTAGCTTCTTCAGCGTTGGATACCCGCTTTTTCTCTGTGTAGAAAGTGTCAATCATTCTCTTCAGCTTGTTACTCATTATTAAAAATCTCTTGGGGTTTGCCTTTGGGGTAAGAAGTTTATTTATTTATTTACCAGCTACCTCCCAGACTTGGGGGGAGAGGGGGGCGGGTAGAATGCAACAACCCTTTGCCTGAGGTAAGAGAGAGCTCTGGGAGAGAGTTCCCCTCCCCCCTCCCCGGAAATGCCTCAGAAATGTTTAGTATGGCTGGGCTGTGAGGAGTGCCCAGTGAAGGACCCTGCTGTGTGGCCTAGCGACTGCCCTAAGGTTTAAGGCTGAACAGTGAAAGCGTCACAAACCCCAGCCAATGCCTCCCTTGGGGCTGTGGATGTCAGCAGCTGATGTGAAAAGCCCCTGTGCTCAAACTGGAAGTGTCTGCCCAGAAACTGCAGTCTCTACTACAAAGGTTCCACTTCTCTGGGAATTCCGCTTTTCTGGGAGTTCTGCTGCTGCTAGAATTCCATTTCCTCAGGCTGAGCCCCACACTATGTGGATTAGAGGCTGCCAAGGACTGTGTCCCCACTGTTCAGGCTCTCACCTACCCCAAGGAGTAGCCCCAGGCAGAAGAAGGCATCTGCACGGTCTTCACAGCTGTGAGGAGATCTATTAGGTCACTTTCCGACTAGGGTGGATTTAGGATCTGGTTTTATAGTTTTAAACTTGATTTCTCTTCTGAACTGCTGTTTTATAAGCAGAGAAGAGCTATCAGCCTTTGCCAGATTCCTCTATCTCAATGGCTTTTCTGATCCCAGAGTTCTCCCTAGCCCAAACGATGCAGTGTGTTAGCACCCAGTCCAACCCTGTCTGTGCTGGCCTCTTTTTTTTTTTTTTTTTTTTTTTTCCCCTCCCCTTGGAACTGATCTTTTGTGTTGAAATTCAAGATTCTCTTCAGCTGGTAAATTGCGCTTCTAATCCTTGTGGTTTTTATTAGTCCAGTGTTATTTTTGAGGCTGATTTAACTAATAGGTAATGAAGGAAGAAGGAAACTTACAAATTTGCATGTATCTTCTCTGTCATCTTGGCTCAGCCCCTCAGAATTAGTAATTTTAACCATAAATGTGAATGGGATGAATTCTCTCATAAAGCAAAGGCAGATAGCAGACTGGATCAAAAGTCATAAACCTACAATATGTTGTTTTCAGGAAACACATTTAAAGCAGGGAGATACATATAGAGTAAAGGTAAAAGACTGAAGAAGAATCTATTATGCTTTAGGTGAAGTCAAAAAAGCAAGGGTAGCCATCCTTATCTCACATCAAGCAAAAACAAAAATTGATCTAATTAAAAGAGATAAGGAAGGAGACTATATCTTGCTAAAGGATAACATAGACTATGAAGCAATATCAATACTAAACATATATGCACCAAGTGGTATAGCATCTACCTTCCCAAAAGATAAGTGGAGATTTGCAAGAAAAAATAGACAACAAAACTATAATAGTGGGAGATCTCAACCTTGCACTCTCAGAATTAGATAAATCAAACCACAAAACAAATAAGAAAGAAATTAAAGAGGTAAATAGAATATTGGAAAAGTTAGGTATTATAGATCTTTGGAGAAAACTGAATGGAGATAGAAAGGAGCATACTTTCTTCTCAGCAGTTCATGGAAACTAAATAAAAATTGACCATATATTAGGACATAAAGACCTCAAAATTAAATGCAGAAAGGCATAAATAATAAATGCATTCTTTTCTGATTATAGTGCATAAAAACTACATTCAACAAAAAGCTAGGGGTAAATAGACCAACAAGTAATTGGAAACTAATCAATCTTATCTTAAAGATTGAATGGGTGAAACAGCAAATCATAGACATAATTAATAATTTCACCCAAGAGAATGACAACAATGAGACAACGTACCAAAATTTGTGGAATGCAGCCAAAGCAGTAATAAGGAGAAATTTTATATCTCTACAGGCTTACTTGAACAAAATAGAGAAAAAGAAAATCAATGAATTGGGCTTGCGACTTAAAAAGCTAGAAAAACACCAAATCTCTCAATCAAATACTAAACTTGAAATTCTAAAATTAAAAAAAAATTAATAAAATTGAAAACAAAAAATTGAATCAATAAATAAAACTATCCTAAGAAAAAATCCCCAGGACCAGATGGATTTACATGTGAATTCTACCAAACATTTAAAGAATAATGAACTCCAATGTTATATAAACTATTTGAAAAAATAGGGAATGAAGGACTCCTACCAAATTCCTTTTATGACACAGACAAGGTACCTAAACCAGATAGGTCGAAAACAGAGAAAGAAAATTATAGACCAATCTCCCTAATGAATATTGATGCTAACGTCTTGAATAAAATATTAGCAAAAAGATTACAAAAATCATCTGTAGGATAATACACTGTGATCCAGTAGAATTTATACCAGGAATGCAGGGCTGGTTCAATATTAGGAAAACTATTACTATAATTGACTATGTCAATTACCAAATTAACAAAAAAAAAAAAAATATGATAATCTCAATAGATGCAGAAAAAACATTTGATAAAATACAACATCCATTCCTATTAAAAATACTTGAGAGTATAGGAATAAATGGAATTTTCCTTAAAATAATCTGTAGCATCTATGTAAAATCATCAATAAGCATCATATGTAGTGGGGATAAAGTGGAACCATTCCCAATAAAATCAGGAGTGAAACAACATTGGCCACTATCACCATTACTAATGGTAATGAGGAAACAAAATTTTCACTCTTTGCAGATGTAATGATGGTATGCTTAGAGAATCCCAGAGATTCTAGTAAAAAGTTATTAGAATTAATCCTTACCTTTAGCAAAGTTGCAAGATATAAAATAAACCCACATAAGTCATCATCATTCTTATATATCACTAAAAAAACCCAACAGTTAGAGTTAAAAAGAAATTTTTCATTTAAAGTAACTGCTGATAATATAAAATATTGGGGAATCTCTCTGCCAAGGGAAAATCAGGAACTATATGAGCAAAACTATAAAACACTTTTCACACAAATAAAGTCATATTTAACCAATTGGAAAGATATTAAGTACTCTTGGATAGGTCAAGCAAATATAACAAAGATGACAACACTATATAAACTAATCTATTTATTTAGTGCTGTACCAATCAGACTCACAAAACTATTTTAATGGCCTAGAAAAAAATAACAACAAAATTCATCTGGAAGAACAAAAGGTCAAGACTTTCAAGGGAACTAATGAAAAAAAAAAATCAAATGAAGGTGGCCTATATGTACCATATTTAAAATTATATTATAAAGCAGCAGTCACCAAAATCATTTGGTATTAGCTAAGAAATAGACTATTTGATCAGTGGAATAGGTTAGGCTCATAGGACAAAAATAGCCAATAACTTTAGTAATCTAGTGTTTGACAAACCCAAAGATCCCAGATTTTGGGATAAGAATTCAATGTTTGACAAAAACTCCTGGAGAAATTGGAAATTAGTATGGCAGACATTAGGCATTGACCCAAACTTAACATTGTACTCCAAGATAAGGTCAAAATGGTTTCATGATCTAGGCATAAAAAATGAGATTATAAGTATAATTAGAAGTAAATTAGAAGAACATAGGATTGTTCACTTCTCAGATCTGTATAGGAGGAAATGATTTGTGACCAAAAAAGGATTAGAGAGATTATTGATCACAAAGTAGAGAATTTTGATTATATCAAATTGCAAAGCTTGTATACAAACAAAACTAATGCAGACAAGATTAGAAGGGAAACAATCAACTGGGAAAACATTTTTACAGTCAAAGTTTCTGACAAAGGCTTCATTTCCAAAATATATAGAGAATTGACTCCAGTTTATAGGAAATAAAGCCATTCTCCAACTGATAAGTGTTAAAAATGATATGAATAGACAATCTTCAGATGAAGAAATTGAAACTATTTCTAGCCACATAAAAAAGTTTCTCCAAGTCATTATTAATCAGAAAAATACAAATTAAGACAACTCTGAGATACCACTACACACCTGTCAGATTGGCTAGGATGACAGGAAAAGATAATGCTGAATGTTGAAGGGGACACTGATACATTGTTGGTGAAATTGTGAATATATCCACCATTCTGGAGAGTGATTTGGAACTATGCTCAAAAAGTTATCAAACTATGCATACCCTTTGAACCAGCAGTGTTACTACTGGGTTTATATCCCAAAGGGATCTTAAAGAAGGGAAAGGGACCTGCATGTGCCCTCTTTGTAGTGGCTAGAAACTGGAAACTGAGTGGATTCCCATCAAATGGAGAATGCTGAATAAATTGTGGTATATGAATGTTATGGAATATTATTTTTTTTTGGTAAGAAATGAGCAGCAGGAGGATTTCAGAAAGGCCTGGAGAGACTTATGTGAACTGATGCTGAGTGAAAAGGAGCAAAACAAAACAAAACAGAATACTGTCATGTGCCCAGCACAAGATCAGGAAGGATTCAAAATGTATAATGATAAATTTCAATTTTGAGAAAGAATATATATTATAATATAATATAAGACATTATATTCATGAGTGTCCATCTTTTCTTTGCTTCTTTGGAAGTTTTTCTTTTGTTCTCTGCTGCATGCTTTTTTACTTTATATTTTTTCCCCTTTCATGTCCTCCACCTCCCCCAAGCAGGCTACAATTAAGCAATACACACACACATAAACACACATACATATATATGTATTTATATACATGTGGATATATACAAACATATATATATATATATACACATATAAAGATACTTATACAGAAACACACATTTTAAACACATACATATATACATAAACATACATATACCTTCAAACTTACCCACAGACCCATTCACATGTCCACATATGTAGATATACACATGCATACATACCAACATAAATTAAAGCACATATACATATATGTATGGCTGATATAATATAAATTTCTTTGAAGTTTTGAATTGAAATTTATCTTTGTCTAAGATGAAATGATTACTAGCCTTACTTTTTTTCCTAATAAGTTGTACTCCTGATGCTTGTTTTAGTGTTTGTGTATATCTCTTCATTTCTGTCTCTGCTAACTCTTCTATTTTAATTCTGTTCCTTTACTTGTCCTGTTATTAGTTATCCTCCCCCACTCATGGATCCATCCCTTGTCTTCTACCCTCATCTTCTGTTTCACCTCCCTCAGTCCATCTTCCTTTCCTTCCTTTCTTTCCTTTCCTTCCTTTCCTTCCTTTCCTTCCTTTCCTTCCTTTCTTTCCTTTTCTTCCTTCTTTCCCTTTTTCCCTCCTTCCCTCCCTCCCTCCCTTCCTCTCTCCTTCTCTCTTTCTTTCTTTCTTTCTTTCTTTCTTTCTTTCTTTCTTTCTTTCTTTCTTTCTTTCTTTCTTTCTTTCTTTCTTTCTTTCTTTCTTTCTTTCTTTCTTTCTTTCTTTCTCAGAAAAAGAAGAGGCAATTGGGGTTAAGTGACTTGCTCAGGATCACACAAATAGGAAGCATTAAGTGTCTGAGACCATATCTGAATGCAAGTCCTCCTGACTTCAAGGCTGGTGTTCTCTCTACTGGATCACCTAGCTGCTCCTCCTCCCCACTTATTTCTTTATATATTTTGAAGGGTGTTATTCCCTTCATGCTATATATATAGTGTTGACTTTTTAACCCATTACTGATGTGATTAAATGTTCAGAATTATGAGCACTCACCCCCTTCAAGGCCTCTGTGTCTATTCTTCCTTTGCAACTTATTTGTATAATATAATTACTATTTTATCTTTTCCTAGACAATTTTGCTTTTTAGAGTCAGATCCTAATCAACTCTGGCCCAATCTTGCCTTTGAGTTACTCAATTTCTGATGTCAATTTTAAACATATAATATACCTGTCCATGCAAACAGTAAACAATTTATTCATGCTACATTCTTTGAAATTAATCTTTTATATTATCTCTTATATGTTAATTTTTCTATTACATTTGGTTTTGGTTGGAAAAAAATCCTGAAAATCTTCAACTTCCTTAAATGTCAATTTTTTTTCATTCAATATGGTGGATAATTTTGCTGGATATGATATTTTTGGCCACAACCTATTTCTTTTGATTGTCAGTATATATGATGTGAGGACTTGTAGTCTTTTCTTGTGGCTGCTGGTAAGTCTTGTACAATTCCAATTCTATCTCTAGGATATTTGAATTTTTTTTTTCTTTTCTCTTGCAAAATTTTTGTGATTTGTCAATAGACAATTTTGGGGGTTTGGAAATTTGGTGTTATTATTACTATGTGTTTTCCACCAAACAATCTCTTTGAGGTAGTGATTGGTAGATTTTTTCTATTTCTAATTGCTCTCATTTTATCTATCCAGGATAATTTTCTTGGATTATTTCTTGCATCATTATGTAAAGGTTCTTTTCTGGTCACAACTTTAGGTGGTACAATTATTCTTATATTTTCTCTTTTTGTTGTGTTCTCTAGATCTCTCATTTTTGATATGTTTCATATTCCATTCTATTTTCTCATTCTTTCTAATCTGTTTTGTTATTTCTTGGTATCTCAGAGCTTCACTGGCTTCTCTTTGCCCAATTCTAATTTTCAAAATGTTATTCTGTTCTTTAATACTCTGTATTTTTTTTCTAATTGGTTAACTTTTTTCCCTTGCACCCCACCCCTACCCCTGCTTCTGTATCAGGGGTGTGCTTGCTTGGGGCCAAGTCTTCGCAACACAACTAGGCCCTGGCTTCCTAATAAGTTGAGATTCCCTCTCTCAAATTCAAATCCTGACTCCTTAAACTGTCCTGATGATTAAAGATTTCTCTGTGGTCCCTGCTGAGGCTCCAGTCAAATCCTGTTTTTCCCATATTTCCCAGTTTGGTATTTGTGTGGAACTAACTAGTCCAGAGGTGTTTGTCCTTCACACTGGTTAATCCCCCATCTGCAGTATTTCTTCAGATCTTCTAGGACTGACCCAGGAAGACCTGGTTTCTGAGCCAAGATTTCTTGGTTTTTCAAAAGTCTATGTGTTCCCTGAGGTTCTAATTTGTTCTGTTTGTGAGGTAAATGTGGAGAGCTTGAAACTTACTGACCTACTTTGCCATCTTCCTCTTTGGTTCTTCTTTCTTGAATTCCTGACTTATAGTTTTCCAGGAATTATTAAAGACAGAGCCACTTAGCAGGGTGACGCCTGAGCATTAAGTGAGAATATAATCTTCAAGGCAGCATGAACAATTTGCAAGGAACCATGTAGATCCTTTTTATGTAATTTCTTTTTTATTCTTTTATTCTCTGTTCTGCTGCTATCTATTGATGGGAACAGATTAACAGTGGGAGAAGACCAAGAAATGCCTCTTGCAGAAAGTTGGAATTTCAAAAAATGTTCTGGGTAACTAGATTTTTTTTTTTGGGGGGGGGAAGAGACTATTATAACTAAAAATACTTTTAAAAAAAAGTAAATAATACAGCTAGTAATGAAGGAGCAAATTATAGCATCCTAGACAAAGATCTTAGTGGAGATTTTGAAAAGAAATTCAAGATCATTATCACATTAGCAGATTTTGTGCTTAAAAAGCATCTTAGAAGACATGTGGTTGAACTTCCTCATTTGAGTGAAAAGGAACCTGAAACCCAGGAAGATAATATAATTTCCCCAAGTGTTAGGATTACTAGGTGAGGACTCAGGTTGACTTGACAGTTCTCTGGCTCAGACCTTTGGGAGTTTACACCTCTAAGAGGAGCAAGCTCATTGGTTGGAGTACTTCTTCCCAGAAGCCCTTGCATTATCCCACGCCCATTCTCTGGGAGGATAAAAGAGGCAACAATGGGTCTGGACAAGCAGTCTGGACTGGGGAAGGACAAGAGGTGGAGGAGATCCAGAGCCAGGATTCAGGAAGAAGAAAAGGCTGGCTGGAGGCTCCAGAAGCCTCCCAAGAAACCTGCTCATAGAGGAAAAGATTATACAGAAAAGAAACCTCCTCCCAAAGAAGGATCACAACTGAGAGATGATCAGAACATTACAATTGGCGTCCACACGTGGGGCCAGGACTTTTCCTTATCCTGACAAGAGGAGCTAGACCAGACCTTCGCAATTTGGCGCCCGAACAGGGACCGACACAATCCTGATTCCAGTGGAAAAGCCTCCTATCCAGATCTCAGTCTCTCTGACCCAGAACTGTGAGTAACGAGGAAACTTTGTTAAAGATTAAGTGAGTGTGCTAATAGATAAATAAGGAACTTAACTTGTTAAGGGCTAACCCAGCAATCTCTTATAGCTGAAATGGGGCAGATGTTAGCTAAATACAATCCCTTGACCTCAGCCGACTCAACCCCAGCCCCAGAAGCAACCTCAGCTCCACCCCCATTCAGGAGTGGTACTATAGAGAGTATAATCAAGATAATTGAGGAGCAGAGTTTACTTGTAACCTGGGTACAGATTGCTAAACTCTTGGCTGCATTAAGACGCACATCCCCTTGGTTCTTAGAGGAAGAAAAGATAGATGTAGATAAATGGAAGCTAGTGGGATTTGAAATGAAAGAATTTCATGCAAAAAATGGGCCTCGTTCAATTTCTGCAAAAGTATTTTATATCTACAACATAGTTCAATTAGCCTTAAACTATCAAGCAAGTTGTAGGAGAAGGAAAAGTTTTAAAAATGAACAGAGTAGTAAGTGTGAAGAAAAAAGGAGAGATCAAGATCTTGCCCTAGAGCAAGAGGATTTAAATGAGCAATTAGGATATGATTCTCTTGAAGAAGCTTCAACCCTGCCTAGAGAGCAAATTATTGACAGGCCCACATCAACTCCACCTTCAGAGGTGGAGGAAGAAGGAGGAGGGGAAGAGGCAGAAACACAAACAGAATTGCCTGTGAAGCAGCCTAAGCCTATAACAAGATTAGAAAAAGCATTGATTAAAGCTAAGTGAGAAGGACAGGATATAAGTGCTTTTATACATGCATATCCTGTGATTGAAGATATTGACTCTGTAGGTCAAAAAAGGAGAAGATATGCACCTTTAGATTTGAATAAAATTAAGGATTTGAAAAAAGGTTGTACCCTTTATGGGGCTACATCAGCTTATGTTAAAATGTTACTAGATGGTTTGTCTTATGAAGTCCTAACCCCAAATAATTGGAAATCCATAGCAAGGACATGCCTGCAACCTGGAGAAAATTTTCTATGGCTTGTGGAGTTTCATGAATTATGTAAAATCCAAGTCAGATGCAATTTGGAAATAGGAGTTAACACACAATTCACTTTTGAGCTCTTAGCTGGTGAAGGTCAGTATGGAGAGAATTCAGAACAGATTAATTATATCATGACAATATATGAGCAAATTGCTAAGGCTGCAATAAAAGCTTGGGGTGTCCTCCCTGGACAGAAAGATCGGGGAAAGGCTTTCACTAAAATACAGCAAGGTCCCAATGAACCTTTTGCGGATTTTGTGGGACGTTTGCAAACTGCTGTCAAAAGAACTATTGGAGAAAATGCAGCTACAGAAACAATGACCAGACATCTGGCTAAGGAAAATGCCAATGAGATTTGCAAAAGAATTATATGGGGATTAGACAAAGATGCTCCTTTAGAGGAGATCATAAGATGCTGTGCTACAGTGGGAACAAATGCTTTTTACACCCGGACAATGATGAATGTGGAAAGACAGGGTCCCTCCTGGCAAGGGACTTCTAGAGAAACTCGGTGATGTTTTCAATGTGGAAAAATTGGACATCTAAGAGCTCAGTGTAGATATGGAGATACAGTGAGAAGACAGGGTGAAAGAAGACCTAAAACCCCATGTCCAAAATGCAACAGAGGACTCCATTGGGCATCAGAGTGTAGACTAATTCAGAGAAACGGGATGAGGGGCCCAGGTCCAGGGCCCCAGGCAAAAAAGACTTGGGGCATGATGGCAGCTGATGTTACACCCAAAGAGCCTTTAGAAGGTCAGGACTCTGATTTGATCAACCAACAGAAAAGCAATCACATGGCAGAAAGGGATTATCTGATAAGTCAGCTGAAAGGCAATCAGATTGCAAAAATGGATTACACTTGGGGAGAATACAGGCCTTTTAAACCAACAGGGCTGTGTCCAGTGCAAACAACTCCAATGTAATTGCCAGATGATGAGAAGAGATTTAAAAAGTGGTAAATAGAAGGAAATTAGATAGGTTGGCTGCCTGGGAGAGAGGATTTGCTTGTATTTCTTTAGCAGGAGAAGGAATCAGATGAGTGCCAAACAATCATATTCGCCTTGTCCATCAGAGAGAGACAGAAAAAGAGAAAGACCTCAAAAATAAAGGAGAAAATCTAAGAAACATCTGGTACTGAAAGAGCATGGCTAATAAGAAGACTGTTAAAGAACTTTAAAAACCAGCAGGAATCATTGGACTTCCTAACACAAGATGAGACTAATGGACAATGGACTTATGGACATTTATAAATTCTCAATTTATAATTATTTGATCATGTTATTTGTTATATACTTCTAGCATGTATTATGTTACTATGTTACTATGTGCTTATGTAATTTATGTAATTATGTGTAATACCTCCCATATTAATGGATTTATGTTTCAAGGTCATGACTATCCTATGTTCTAAATCAAAAGAAAGGGGGAGATGTTAGGATTACTAGGTGAGAACTCAGGTTGTCTGGACGATTACAAGGTGAGAACTCAGGTTGACTTGACAGTTCTCTGGCTCAGACCTTTGGGAGTTTACACCTCTAAGAGGAGCAAGCTCATTGGTTGGAGTACTTCTTCCCAGAAGCCCTTGCATTATCCCACGCCCATTTTCTGGGAGGATAAAAGAGGCAACATTGGGTCTGGACAAGCAGTCTGGACTGGGGAAGGGCAAGAGGTGGAGGAGATCCAGAGCCAGGATTCAGGAAGAAGAAAAGGCTGGCTGGAGGCTCCAGAAGCCTCCCAAGAAACCTGCTCATAGAGGAAAAGATTATACAGAAAAGAAACCTCCTCCCAAAGAAGGATCACAACTGAGAGACGATCAGAACATTACACCCAAGGTCACACAGATGGCAAATATCAGAATTAGGATTTTAACCTAGACACTCTGGCTCCAAATGCATGCTTTATTACACTACATCCAAATCATCATTGAGAAAATTTATAAAATATAAAATAAATTAGTATGGAAAAATAAAAAAAGGTCAAGAACATTACTTAAATAAAGAAAAATTGCATTTATTAAATATTGTTCTAAGTGTAGATATTGAGCCTTGGCTACCAATGTCTGCTACAAAATGTGTGTGTGTGTGTGTGTGTGTGTGTGTGTGTGTGTGTGTGTGTGTGTGTGTGTGGAAAAGAGATCAAAGAGAAAGAGACAGAAGACAAAGACAGAGAGACAGAGAGATGAGAGAGAGAGAGAGAGAGAGAGAGAGAGAGAGAGAGAGAGAAATTTAGTTTATCTAGAAATAAAATGAAAGGCTCTAATTTGCTACTATAGGATAACACATGATAGTTACCATGCCTCTCCTATGGCAATGACAATGGGCAGGACAAGGCAAAGACAAAGGCTTTGCTAATCATTCTATTTAAAGTGATTGCTAATTTGCATTTAATATTTCCTTTTTCCAAATTGGATATATTCATTAGGATGTGAGCAAAATCATCTTCCTTAGAGCCTCCTAAAGTTAAATATAAATACACATTTCTTGAACCTGCCTTTTAAATTTCCCCTGAGGAAGTCCCTTCTGTCCTGGATACACAATTTTCAGTTCCCCAGAAAGGCTAGTGTTAAATCATTAAAAACCACCAAAGGAGAGAGGTGCCTGAACAGTCAAAGAGCAATAATAATTAAATTGATTAGAATACTTCTTATAATCATAAGATTTTAGAATATTAGGAAAAGGAGTATAATAGAGATTATTTAGTTCAGGAATTCTTAACATATGATCCATGAACTTTTAAAAAATATATTTAATAATTATATTAAAATATAACTGGTTTTCTTTGTAATCATATATGCTTTATTTTATGTATTTACATGCTATTTTTGAAGGGAATTATAACTTCATAAAATTTTCAAAGAGGTTCATGACTCATGAAGATTAAGGACCACTAAGACCAACACTGACCTATAGCAAGGGGAAGTGACTTGTCTAGAAGTACAAAAGAAAGATATTGAATGAATTGATCAAACTATTAGTCATGCTGTTAGTTTGGAACATAATACTTGTCTTTAAACTTAAAGAGAAGAAAAAGAAGAAGGAGAGGAAGAGGAGGAAAGAAGAAAAACATAAGGAAAAGAAAGAAACAAAGAAAGAAAAAGACAAAAAAAGAAAAAGAGCTGAAGATGGCGGAGAAGAAACACACGACTCAGTGAACGTCCTCACTCCCTCACAACCAATTAGATAAATTAAGTCTCAAAATTAGCTCAGGACTGATAGATACCACAAGGACTGGAAGCACGACTTACCAGCTGAAGAGAATCTGGAGTTTCAACAGGAAAGGTCAGTTCTCAGGGGAGGAATAAGAAAGACCAGCATAGACGGTGGGGTAGGGGCACACTGCGCCCATTGCGCTGGGAGGGGCTCTGGGATCAGAGAAGCCACTGAGGTAAAGGAATCTGGCACAGGCTGTTAGCTCTTCTCTGCTAATTATTTAGCAGTTCAGAAGAGAAAGCCAAAATATTTTAAAACTCAGATTAGATTTCCCCCCCCACCCACCCTGGGGGTGACTCGGCAGACTCGGCACCAGGGGGTGTGGCCTCAGCTACCTCCTGAGAATAGTTAAGAGATTGACAAGTGGGTGGATACAGCCCAAGGCAACACACAAGGCCTAGCTTAGCTGGAGGGAGTGGAACTCAGCTCCAGGAAGTCCCAGAGAAGCGGAACCTTTGAACTAGGGACTGCGGTTTCTGGCAGACACTTCCAGTTTGAGCGCAGGGGCTTCTCACGTCACCTGCTGCAGACATCCACTCCCCACCCGGACACATAGGCTGAGCTTCTTGCTGTCTTCACTATTCTACGCCCTCAAAGCACAGCAGTGCTAATCACCTCTGAGGCACTTCCAGGGAGGGGGTGGGGAACTCTCTCCCAGAGCTCTCTCTTAGCGCGGGCGCAGGGGCCGCTGCATCCATCCGGTCTAGGAGGAAGCTGGTAAAGAAGTAAATAATTTCCTACCCCAGGGACAGACCCCAAAACATTTTTTAAGGATGAGCAAAAAAGCTAGAAAAACTATAGATTCCTTCTATACAGAGAAAGAGCGGGTACCCAACCCCGAGGAAGTTAACAGCAAAGATTCAGAAGATAACAACCTAAAGGGGAACGATTCCTGCCCCCCATCACATAACTCTCTCCTAGAAGAAGCTCTTAAGAAATTGAGGGAGATCGAAGAAAAATGGGGCAAGGAAAGGGAAGTTATGATAGAGAATAACAACGTCCTGAAATTGGAGTTGGAAAAAATAAAGAATTCACAGGAGATGCAGGGAAACAAAATTAGTGAATTAGAAAAGGTTAAAAAAACACAGGAAAGTAGGATTTCTGAATTGGAAAAGATAAAAAAGTCTCAAGAAAATAGAATTTCTGAATTGGAAAAAGAAAATAATTCTCAAAAAAAAAAATTAGGGAAATGGAAAAAAATTCAATAGAGCAAAATAATTCATTTAAAAACGAAATTGGGTATTTACAAAAAGAACTAAAAACTGTGAAAGAAGAAAATAACTCCTTAAAAGTCAGGATGGAACAAATAGAAATGAATGATTCACAGAGAACCCAAGAATCAGTCAAACAAAACAAAAAAAATGAGAAGCTGGAGAACAACGTCAAATACTTACTGGGAAAATCTATAGACCTGGAAAATAGATCTAGGAGAGATAATCTGCGGATTATTGGACTTCCAGAAAACTATGACCAAAAAAAGAGCCTAGATTCTATTTTACAGGAAATTATCAAAGAGAACTGTCCAGAGATAATAGAAACAGAAGGGAAAGTAGATGTGGAAAGAATTCATCGAACTCCTTCTGAAATAGACCCTAAAAAAAGAACACCACGGAATATTGTGGCTAAGCTGCAGAATTACCACACAAAGGAGAAAATCCTGCAAGCAGCTAGAAAAAAACAATTTAAATACCAAGGTGCCACAATAAGGGTCACCCAAGATCTGGCTGCCTCCACATTAAAAGATAGAAGGGCCTGGAACCTGATATTCCGTAAGGCAAAAGATCAAGGACTGCAACCAAGAATGAACTACCCAGCTAAGTTTAGCATCTTTTTCCATGGAAGAAGATGGTCATTCAATGAAACAGAGGAATTCTATATGTTTCTAAGAAAAAAACCAGACTTAAACAAAAAATTTGATCTACATCCACAAGACTGAAGAGAAACAGAAAAAGGTACACAGAACCCTTGAGAACTGTAACTCTGTTGTGGGTATATAAAAAATACTCAAGGATAATTTGATTTTACTGATATAAAAGAAAAAAAGGGGGGTGTAGTAAAGGGAAGGAGGTCGGTTCAGAAAAAGGGGAAGGAGTGATAAAAAGAGGGAAACTACATCCCAGGAAGAGACATAGAAAATACACCATATCTGAGGGAACTTAGTGAGGGGGAGAATCATTGTGTGAATCTTACTCTCATCAGAAGAGGCTCAAAGAGTAAATAATTAACATATTTGTTTTTCAGAGAATTTTCTCTCACCTCATTAAAAGGGGGGAGAGGAAAAGGGAAAAGGAAAAGGGGAATAAGTGAAGGGACTTGGAGGGAGGGGGGAGGGATCCTAAAAAAAATTAAAAAAAAAAAAAAAAAGAGGGAGGGTTGCGCGTCACAAGAGGGGTCTATAAATTAAATATCGGGGAGGGGGATCAGGGGGGTCAAGGGAAAAAAGCATAATCTGGGGATAATACGATGGCAGGAAATACAGAATTAGTAATTTTAACTGTAAATGTAAATGGGATGAACGATCCCATCAAACGGAGACGGATAGTAGATTGGATCAAAAAGCAGAACCCTACAATATGTTGCCTACAGGAAACACACTTAAAGCAGGGAGATACATACAGAGTAAAGGTAAAAGGTTGGAACAGAGCCTATTATGCTTCAGGTAAAGCCAAAAAAGCAGGGGTAGCTATCCTTATCTCAGATCAAGCAAAAGCAGAAGTAGATCTCGTTAAAAAAGATAAGGAAGGAAACTATATCCTGCTGAAAGGTAGCATAAATAATGAAGCCATATCAATACTAAACATATATGCACCAAGTGGTATAGCATCTAACTTTCTAAAGGAAAAGTTAAGAGAACTGCAAGAAGAAATAGACAGTAAAACTATAATAGTGGGAGATCTCAACCTTGCACTCTCAGATTTAGACAAATCAAACCACAAAACAAACAAGAAAGAAATTAAAAAAGTAAATAGAACATTAGAAAAACTAGGTATGATAGACCTTTGGAGAAAACTGAATGGCAATAGGAAGGAATATACTTTCTTCTCAGCAGTTCATGGATCCTATACAAAAATTGACCATATACTAGGACATAAAGATCTCAAAATTAAATGTAGGAAGGCAGAAATAATAAATGCCTTCTTCTCAGATCACAATGCAATAAAAGCTACATTCAGTAAAAAGTTAGGGGTAAATAGACCAAAAAGTAATTGGAAACTGAATAATCTCATCTTAAAGAATGACTGGGTGAAAGAGCAAATTATAGAAACAATTAACAATTTCACCCAAGATAATGACAATGATGAGACATCATATCAAAATCTTTGGGATGCAGCTAAAGCGGTAATAAGGGGAAATTTTATATCTTTAGAGGCTTATTTGAAGAAAATTGAGAAAGAGAAGATTAACGAATTGGGCTTACAACTTAAAAGGCTAGAAAAAGACCAAATTATAAACCCCCAACCAAAAATTAAACTCGAAATACAAAAATTAAAAGGAGAAATCAATAAAATTGAAAGTAAAAAAACTATTGAATTAATAAATAAAACCAAGAGTTGGTTTTATGAAAAAGCCAATAAAATAGATAAACCTTTGGTAAATTTGATCAAAAAAAAGAAAGAGGAAAATCAAATTGATAGTCTTACAAATGAAAAGGGGGATCTTTCCACCAATGAAGAGGAAATTAGAGAAATAATAAGGAGTTACTTTGCCCAACTTTATGCCAATAAATTTGATAACTTAAGTGAAATGGATGACTTCCTCCAAAAATATAGGCTCCCTAGATTAACAGAGGAGGAGATAAATTGCTTAAATAGTCCCATTTCAGAAAAAGAAATAGAACAAGCTATTAATCAACTCCCCAGGAAAAAATCCCCAGGGCCAGATGGATTCACATGTGAATTCTACCAAACATTTAAAGAACAATTAGCCCCAATGCTATATAAATTATTTGAAAAAATAGGGGATGAAGGAGTCCTACCAAATTCCTTTTATGACACAGACATGGTACTGATACCTAAACCTGGTAGATCGAAAACTGAGAAAGAAAATTATAGACCAATCTCCTTAATGAATATTGATGCTAAAATCTTAAATAAGATATTAGCAAAAAGACTTCAGAAAATCATCTCCAAGATAATACACTATGATCAAGTAGGATTTATTCCAGGAATGCAGGGCTGGTTTAATATTAGGAAAACTATTAATATAATTGACCATATTAATAATCAAATTAATAAGAACCATATGATCATCTCAATAGATGCAGAAAAAGCATTTGACAAAATCCAACATCCATTCCTACTAAAAACTCTTGAGAGTATAGGAATAAATGGATTATTCCTTAGAATAATCAGGAGTATATATTTAAGACCGTCAGTAAGCATAATATGCAATAGAAATAAACTGCAACCTTTCCCAGTAAGATCAGGAGTGAAACAAGGTTGCCCACTATCACCATTACTATTCAATATAGTACTAGAAACGCTAGCCTCGGCAATAAGAGCCGAGAAAGAGATTCAAGGAATTAGAGTAGGAAATGAGGAAATTAAACTATCACTTTTTGCAGATGACATGATGGTATACTTAGAGAACCCCAAAGACTCTGCTAAAAAGCTACTAGAAATAATTCAAAATTTCAGCAAAGTGGCAGGATACAAAATAAATCCACATAAATCCTCGGCATTTTTATATATTACTAACAAAATGCAACAGCAAGAGATACAAAGAGAAATTCCATTCCAAACAAATGTTGATAGTATAAAATATTTGGGAATCCATCTACCAAAGAAAAGTCAGGAATTATATGAGAAAAATTACAAAACACTTGCCACAAAAATAAAATCAGATTTAAATAATTGGAAAGACATTCAGTGCTCTTGGATAGGCCGAGCGAATATAATAAAGATGACAATACTCCCCAAACTAATCTATTTATTTAGTGCTATACCAATCAGACTCCCAAGAAACTATTTTAATGACCTAGAAAAAATAACAACAAAATTCATATGGAAGAATAAAAGGTCAAGAATTGCAAGGGAACTAATGAAAAAAAACTCAGAGGAAGGTGGTCTAAGTGTACCTGATCTAAAGCTATATTATATAGCAGCAGTCACCAAAACCATTTGGTATTGGCTAAGAAATAGACCGGTAGATCAGTGGAACAGATTAGATACAAAGGACAAAAAAGGGTACATCTATAGCAATCTAATCTTTGACAAACCCAAAGATTCCAACATTAGGGATAAAAATTCATTATTCGGAAAAAACTGTTGGGAAAACTGGAAATTAGTATGGCAGAAATTAGATATGGATCCACACTTAACACCATATACCAAGATAAGATCAAAATGGGTCCATGATTTAGGCATAAAGAGGGAGATAATAAATAGATTAGAGGAACAGAGGATAATCTACCTCTCAGACTTGTGGAGGAGGAAGGAATTTATGACCAGAGGAGAACTAGAGATCATTATTGATCACAAAATAGAAGATTTTGATTACATCAAACTAAAAAGTTTCTGTACAAATAATACTAATGCAAACAAGATTAGAAGGGAAGTAACAAATTGGGAAAATATTTTTAAAAACAAAGGTTCTGACAAAGGTCTCATTTCCAAAATATATAGAGAACTGACCATAATTTATAAGAAACCAAACCATTCTCCAATTGATAAATGGTCAAAGGATATGAACAGACAATTCTCAGAGGAAGAAATTGAAACTATATCCACTCACATGAAAGAGTGTTCCAAATCACTATTGATCTGAGAAATGCAAATTAAGACCACTCTGAGATACCACTACACACCTGTCAGATTGGCTAAGATGACAGGAACAAATAATGACAAATGTTGGAGGGGATGTGGGGAAATTGGGACACTAATACATTGCTGGTGGAGTTGTGAAAGAATCCAGCCATTCTGGAGAGCAATCTGGAATTATGCCCAAAAAGTTATCAAACTGTGCATACCCTTTGACCCAGCAGCGCTACTACTGGGATTATATCCCAAAGAAATACTAAAGAGCGGAAAGAGACATATATGTGCCAAAATGTTTGTGGCAGCTCTTTTTGTTGTAGCTAGAAACTGGAAATGAATGGATGTCCATCAGTTGGAGAATGGTTGGGTAAATTGTGGTATATGAAAGTTATGGAATATTATTGCTCAGTAAGAAATGACCAGCAGGAGGAATACAGAGAGGCCTGGAGAGACTTAAATCAACTGATGCTGAGTGAAATGAGCAGAACCAGAAGATCACTGTATACTTCAACAACGATACTGTATGAGGATGTATTCTGATGGAAGTGGAAATCTTCAACATAAAGAAGATCCAACTCACTTCCAGTTGATCAATGATGGACAGAGGTAGATACACCCAGAGAAGAAACACTGGGAGGGGAATGTAAATTGTTAGCACTAATATCTGTCTGCCCAGGTTGCATGTACCTTCGGATTCTAATGTTTATTGTGCAACAAGAAAATGATATTCACACACATGTATTGTACTTAGACTATATTGTAACACATGTAAAATGTATGGTATTGCCTGTCGTCGGGGGGAGGGAATAAGGGAGGGGGGGTAATTTGGAAAAATGAATACAAGGGATAATATTATAAAATATATATATATATAATAAAAAAAAATTAAAAAAAAAAAAAAAAAACTAATAGAGCCTGAAAAAAAAAAAAAAAAAGAAAAAGACAAAAAAAAGGAAGGAAGAGAGAGAGATAAAAAAGAAAGAAAGAGAAAAGGCAAAAGAAGGAAGAAAGAAATTGACTTAGTGGGCCTTTTATATATAAAAAAGCAATTCATTAATTGTATTTGTCTTCAAAAGAGAAAATGAATAGCAGTGTCCTAAGCTCCTTAAATATAATTTCTATTTCATTTTTTTGTCCTTGTATCTCCAGAAACCTGGCAATGTGCCTGCCAAGTAGAGAATAGATAATAATCATGATTAATTGATTGATTGAGGTAAGTAATAGTTCAATAAAAGGATTTTTTGAAAAAAAGAAAAATAGGGTTTTATACTCTAGATTCTGATGATGAGGTGTCACTTCTATTTCTTGCATCTGTCATAGCACTTGAAATAGAGTAAGCACTTAATAAATGCTTTTTGATTGTTTTTTTTTTTTTCCTTTGCTTGGTATGTTGGGAAATAGAGTCATTGATCAGGAAAGGGATTAATTGTTTATTGCTTGACGTTGAGCTTCAAAAAGTCAATTATCCTTACAATAAAAATAATTTTATTTTTGAAATATTTCTGTTACATTTTAAATTATATTTCTTACTTTTTCAATGGATAAAAGGGTTCATGGGAGAGGAAGAAAATTTAGAACTGAAAGAAAATGAGCTATTAAAAATTACTAGAATAAAAAGTCAATTCAACAAGTATTGAATACCTATGAAAGCCTTAAGAAGTCTTTATTTCCTGAATATATCTCATTACATTAGGGAAGCAGGAGAGCTTTTGATTAATTACTCTTTTTTAGAGCCGTTTCTAAGGTTAGCATGAAAAAAATATAGAAGAGTTTGAGACAGCACAGAATTAAGGGATAAATTATATTTAGTCACTAATAAATGCAATAGATATTAAGAAGAAAGAAAAGAGAGACTTAGGTATGAACAGTAAAATAATTTAAATTGCATGTAGCACTATGCTAATTCTCATTCAAAGAAAATTATAACCCAGATAAACCAATAGATGACCTCATTTATAAGTAATGAAGTCAATACATAGTGTTTTTCCACAAATACATGTCAAAAACAAGAACATTTTGTGGATATGAACCTAAAATGAAATGGCTATGATTGTTACATATCCAGCCAAAGAATGACAAAGTGAAACTAACGCCTCTTTTCTTTTCTATCTACATTGGCTATATTCAGGAGTTAAGTTTTCTTTAGCTATACAGAGATAGTTGGGAATGATAATAAAGGGTAATGCGACTCATTTTAACAAGGAAATTATTCAGACTAATTCCAATAGACTTGTGATGGAGAAACCTATCTGCATCCAGATCAGTGGGGACTGAATATGGATCACAACATAGTATTTTAACTTTAGGTTGTAGTTTGTTCACTTTTTATTCCTTATTTTCCCCTTTTGATCTGATATAATAAATGTAGGAATATGTTTAGAAAAAATATATATATATTGAACTACTTGCTATGTAGGGGCAGGGGGAGACAGAGAGGGAGGGAGAAAAAAATAGAACACAAAGTTTTGCAAGGGTGAATGTTGAAAACTATCTCTACATGTATTTTGAAAAATTAAAAAAAAAATTATTATATAAAACAGAAAAAAAGTCTTCAACTATTTGTTTCTAATGAAAGAAGCACTGTGTATTAAAAATAAATAAACTTACTACAATAAAAAAGAAATGCAACTCTCTCTGGAACAGGTATAGTTAATTTGGAGTCCATGAACTTCTAAAAAATATAACTATTTCTATTTAATTTTCTGTTGTATTTTATTTTAAATATTCAAAGTCAACTGCAGAGAGTACAAATCTTATAGAATGGCCTCACTGTTCAAATGCTATATATATACTTCCCTAAAAGACCATTTTATGGAAAACTCACATGGTTGTCAGGAGAAGCAATTAAAAAAATTCAAGTTCTCTGTGAAGAACTTTGGAATTGATAATGTAACATGGAAGACACTAGCACATGATTGCTTAGTATGGGATGCCCTCACCAAAGAAGATGCTATGCTGTATAAGTAAAGAAGAACTGAAGTATCTCAAAAGAAACATGAGACTGACAATTTAGAGCATCCATCCTATGTGTTCATGTGGCCTGATTTATGGCTGACCTATGGTAGAGAATTTTGAGTTTCTACTGTCATGACATGATCAGATACACTGTATCTTTATGTTAACATGATTATGTCATTTTGGTCTTCTTTGATTATTAAGGATAACAACTAACTTACCAACTATGTATTTAAGACATTATTCCAAGCAGAAAACTGTAGTTTTCATCAGAGTGTTAATAAGGCCATGACATTCACAAAAGGGGTAAAAATTTCTTGTTTTAGAAAATCTGGGCTATTTTAGCTATTGAAAATAGTAGAAATGATTTGAGTTGCAGCAAATATACTTTCCATGTGTACATTAGTCTGTAGCAGGATGGACATTTCAGGAACTGCTATGTCAAAATTGTCCCTAAAAGCCAAATTTTTTGATATACTATAGCACAAGAAAAAATGAATAGCAGAGTTTTACACTAAAGTCATTGATATCCAAAAGAAAAAGCAAAGTTGGGGGCAAGAGGGGAGATAGCATGGAGGACTGCTATAAGCTCTCAACAGATGTTTTTATTATAGCTTCCTAAGATGTAAAAAAGTCCCTAAAGGAATGCTAATCATTCTAAGAAATGCATAATTGAAAAAGACCACAAGTTGATCATGCAGCAATCAATGTATAGCAGTTGTTCTCCATTGGAATAGTACTTTCACCATGTGAAGAGATCTAAGTGCCCCAGAAGGTTGAATTGAAACTATATATATGGGATGATATGAACATGAATTATATAATATGAACTGATATGAATCATCCTTTGACTATTTCAATATTATGCTAATTGTCCTCTTTGACTCTATTCTTATGTCTTTCTACTTAGTCCCATACAATTCTGCAAGATTCTTGTTCCATTATATTCCAAACCATGTCATTCCTATTTTAAAGAAACTCCAAAGTTTCAATCTTGATGATAAAATTCAAATTTCTATTGTTGTCATATAAAGCTAGTGTCACATTCTTTCACAATTACACATTCTAACTTCTTTTCATACTGTATTCCACTGACAATAGTGCATTTGTTTCTCATGCACAAGATCCATAATTCAATGCCTTTGAAAGATAGCACCCCAATGCAGGGAAAATGATCTGTGTTCACTTCCATCTTTTAATAGCTCACATCTACACAATTCTTATCATGTGCTAAGCATTTTTTCACTGATTTACTAATATCTCATTTGATCCTAACAAGAATTCTAAAAGGTAGACTAATTATCCCTCTTTGGCAGTTGAGAAAATTGAAGAAAAAGAAGTTAAGACTTGCCCAAGGTCCTAATTTTAGGCCCTAATTCTCTTTCCACCTCAACATCTGGTCCTATTCTAGATTTACATAGTACCTCCTACAACAGGTTTTTTTTTTCTAATCCTTTCTATTTTCCTTTAAACTACATTGTTTTATTTTGCATTTATCCTATCTATATTTACCTGTTTATTTATCTATCAATGTAATTGCTCCCTAATAGAAAAGAAATACTTTGAGTTTAAGGACTACTTTGTTTTCATCCTAGCTTTCCCAAGGTTAGCACCACAGTGTTTTATGCAGAAGAGGCAATCAATGATTAATGAGTTGAAGTGAATTGTATTGAAGTGAAGTAAACATGAGTCAATATCATAATAAATAGACCACAACACAAGCTAATTTGATGTGAGACATACTGAAAAAAGTCATGAAGATGAGAAGAGAGGTAGTATTTTCAATAACATTTTACTAGATCATGCCATATGTGGAGTAATGTTTAGTATTGGGCAAAATGGTTTAGGGAAGATAAAGAAAAACTAGAGAACATTAGCAAAAGAGTGAAAAGACTATAAGGTAGTGAACCTACTTTATAAAACTATAGAAACTGTGGTTGTTTGGGCTGGAGATAAGAATATTGACTATTTAGAGTTAGCCTGTATAGAAGTAATTGGAAAGAAGCATCTTTAGATTAGATAAATAGAATTCACTATGCTGTGGTTATCCTTAAATTTTCCAGGACAAAACCACGGACATATGTTTTTTTTTTTCCTCTTTATACGACCCTGTTCAGGGAACTAGTAGCATTGAGTATTAATGTATAAATCTTCAACACCTTCTTTCATGCACTTGGAGGGGCACAGATGTGGAATTCTAAAATTACACTCATAAATACAGCTTGAAAACAATTATATTTTTTCAACCTATCCCTGAAGAACAAAGAGCTAGCCCATCTTTGAACAAGTCTCATTTAAGTTGAAGCAATAGCAGCATAAGTTTGAGACCAAACTCCTCAATAGACCTGAAAGAAATTTCTGAAGCTGTTTGCATTGCTGATATGATTCCTCCTTCTTCCCTACCAAAACATAACACTTTCATTTCTTTGGTTTCCTGGAACAGAGCTGAGTGGCCTCAAGGGGCCTAGTTTGATGATGAGCTACTAAAAAACCCGAGGATTTTTTTTTTATTACAGATTTTTCCTGTAATTTATTGTTGAGCAGAAAGTCGATCCAAAAACCTCACAGAGATTATAATCACCCCTACCCAGTAAAATCCTTCTTGCAACAGACAAATGCCATTCAACAAAACTCAACAATTCACTGTCCACAACTAAAAACTGCCTTTCTGCAAAGATAGACTACCTTCTGTCTGCTAATAGTCAAGATATGTGCTTCATTGTCAGTTTTTTTGAAATCATGTTTGGTCATTATATTAATCATAGTTTTCAATTTCAATCATAATTTCCTCTACATTATTATGTTCATTCAAATGAACTCTCCTGATATTGTTGTGTTCAAAAATAAATATTAGCAAATAGCAAATTAGCAAAATAAATATAGACAATTCATTATTTTATATTTGGCATATAATATGTGCACATATATGCATATGTATATACACATATATTATTTTATGTATTTTATATATTACATTTTAATTATATAATATTTTAGTAACTAAAAGAATGGTGTGATATAATTAGCATAGGCCATTGATAAAAGTTGCTACTTCTCCACACCTTAGTAAATTATCTTTTTGGAATATTATGGTAGCAAAAGTAAAAGATTGCTGGCCACTTTTTTGTGTAGTGAGAAATTAAATAGAACAAAATATTTTTGATTTTTAATAAAATTTCCCCTTCTTTTTCATGTTTTTCTCCAGATCAGAGTCTATCTTAATGAAATTTTATTTCTGAGGGAGAAAATACTTGAATTGTTTCTGACAGAGTCCTTGATTGAATTTAGTAACAAATGTGAAAATAATAAGTGGACATGAGACTGTAAGTGGAGATTAAAATAACTGAATTAAAAAATCTTGTCCTCCACAGAAAATAACAAAAATAAGTCAATAATTTCAAAATACTATTTAAAATGGAGCACATTTAATAAAATATTAGCACAGAGGATAGTGTTGAATTCAAATATGACCTCAGATATTTATTAGCTATTGTGTCATAACTAAATCTATGCTTATCTCAGTTCATCAATGATAATAAATGTATGTGCTTCACAAAATTATTATAAAGATCAAGTATAGTAATATTTGTAAATGGCATTTAGCATAGTTTTTGAGATGTAGTGTATGCTATATAAATGCTTATTTCCTTTTCTTCTATATTTCTTTTTATGTATTTTTCTTATATATTCTGTCTAGAGAAATAGAAAAACCAGTAAGATTATAGAAGATTGGGGAAAAGCTTCTTGCAGAAGATAGGATTTAAGATAAAACTTAAAGGAAACCAGGGAAACCAGGAGGCAGAAATTAACAGAGGGCATTCAATGTGACAGGAAAAGCCAGTGAAAATAGTAAATCCAAAAGATAGAATGATTTTTGAGGAATAGCAAAGAGGGATGTATCACTGAATTGTTGAATACAGAGTGGGGAGTTGAGACCATTACAAATGTGAGTAGATTGAGCAATCTAGGTATAAGGGATAATCAGAAAAAAAGTGCTCAGATTTGACAAATGATAGGAACATGAAGGAGGGAAGAGTAAAAGGATCACAGCATAAAACAGTGTGGACATGGAGAGAAAAAAAACTGAAAGGAGGCTGAAAAAGTAGAAAGCAACCAGGCTCTAAAAGATGTTTAGATCCAAGGTGGACATATTCATACATTCTCTTAAATTCTATGAAAAAACAGTCAACATATCAACAAATATCTTGAGAATCAGGGGCCCTAAGATGTGTAGAGGGCCAGAACTCTGGAGAAGTATACTTGAAACAAGGTGTTAACTCAATGGAATTGATGAGGTGTTGGTTCTTTAGTTCACATATATACTTAGTATGGTGACTTAATGTTTCTCTAATTCAAACATATTCAGTATGCTGTAAGGATGTAATTGTACTAAGGTATGTAAGAGCTGAGATGGACTAGAAATGATTCATTCTTTCTTTAACCAGCCTCGTGATGACTCTCCTGCCTCCCTCATTCTTCTACTAAGACCAAGGACTCAAGCTTATCCAGAGGTTCTCCAGAAAGCTAGCCTGAATATTATAAAGATATGTTCTGATTGTTATCATTCATTGATTGAACTTCTTTAACCTTTAAAAATCTCAGTTTCCTTATTTGCCAAATGGAGAGGAATCATTATCTCACCTACTTCGCTGTCTGCAGCTAATTTAGTTTTATTTAAAGAATAAAAATAAATTTTGAGTGGGAAAATAATTTTTACAATTAAATGAGAAGTAAGGATAAAGATCTTTTTTTTTTTCCTTCCTGAAAAAGCTGAGTCATTTTGTCCTTTGCTTAATAACAGATTTGAGCCCTACTTTTTAAAATCTCCAATTGATATTCCTGCAAATAAAAAAAGCAAAAAAAAAAAAAAACAAACAAAAAAAAAACAGTATGACATAGATAAGACAGGTAGGGACTATTGAATAAAAGAGGGAAAGAAGAACCAGGCTTCCATGCCGCTTCCCGACCTTCTCCACACTATGGTGCCTACATTGTAGTCATCATTCTTGATTCCTCTTCCATCCTATGAATAATCTCTCTCCTTATCTTTCCAGGAATCAAGTCTTATGTCACACTTATTCTTTCTTTTCCATTCCTCATTCCTATAACTCCACCACTTCAACCTTATTTTTTTTTACCTGCATTACTTGGCTTTGATGGCTGTGCTTTATTTCTAATCTTAACTAAACTCTCTAAAAACATTCCTGAAATCTTCACAATATAGCACTATACAAGTGCCATCCATTTCTTTTCTGATTTTTCCCCTTCCATCCATTTCTTTACAATTTCCTTTTACTTTTTGTCTTCCCATACTAGAACATAAGCTTTTTGAGAGCAGTTGCTGTCCAGTTTGCTCATATTTCTAATTTTCAACAAGTCACACAATGTCTAATACATCATATAATAATTGCTTAAAAATTCTCTGTCATCTCTATCCAAATATCTCTATCCAAACATCTATATTGCTGAACATGGTATACATGGTATTTTTGTCTGCAAGCCTAGTTTTTTTTTTTTTTTTTGCTTGTCCATAGATATGATACCAAGACTTGTGTTCTTTTATAGAAGCTGCTGATAAGTGTTGAATAATTCTAATTGTAGCTCCAGTACTTAAGCTGATTTTTTTCTTGTTTCTTAAAAAATTTTCTCTTTGATCTGGGGGGTTTCAAAATTTGGCAATAATATTATTATTTGAGATTATCAGTCGATTTTTTTGTATCTACCTTCCCCTCATGTTCTATCACTCCAGTACAATTTTCTAGGATTCTTTCCTGCATTATTGTGTCAAGGTTCTCTTTTTGGTCACAACTTTCTGACAGTCCAATTATTCTTATATTTTCTGTTCTTGATCTGTTCTCCAGTTCTGTCCTTTCCTTTATAAGATTTTTTTAAAAATATATTCCATTTTTTCATTCTTTATAATCTGTTTCATTATGTTTTTGCTCTTTCATAGCTTGATTGGTTTCCCCTTCCCTGATTCTAATTTTCAAAGAGTTATTTTTATTTTTGAGATTCTGCACCTCCTTTTCTAATTTTTCATGATCTTGTTTTTCTTAGATGATTTTAATTTTTTCTTTAGTTTTTCTTCAATTTCTATTTGATTTTTGAATATTTTTTTGAGTTCTATAAATTATCTCATTTCATGTTATACTTTGGAGTAGAAGTTTTTTTTTTTTTTTTTTTTTTTTTAACTAAAGTTTCTGTCTTTGAAGATGAATCCCAGTCTTCCCTATGCCCAAAATAAATTTCAATGGTGGGGTTCTTTCTTCTTTGCCATTTCATTTTTTTCTTTAAAAAATAAGAGTTACTTACTAATGTACACCTTTAATTATGGGGTGGTAGGATGGTTCCTCATGCTTCCCTTCAGCTCTCCACTCTTACCAGGAACCCCAACCAAGAGCTCTACCCTCCTGCAATTACCCACAGCCAGCAGTGCCCTTTCTCTGCTGCTTTTGCACTCACCAGATACTGTTTCCTTTTTCCCTAAGGCCACATCTCAGTAGCACAGCTGGGTCTGACTTCCCAAATCATTCAAGATTCATTTAGTCTTCCCTGATCTCAAAGCCCCACTCAACAAACAGTCCAGAAGGTCTGTCTCTGTGGCTCCTACTGAGGCTCCAGTTACAACCAGCTATCCCAAGGGATGCTCACTTGATGCTTTCCATAAGTATTTGCACTTCAGACAGGTTGATTCCAGTCTGAGTTCTTTCTTCAGATTGTTTCAGGTTGTTAGGTTGTTTCAGGAGAACCCCTATTTTGCCCCAAGTCTTCTTGGTTTTTCACCAGGCTGTGTTCACCCTGAGCAGCAAATTTGTTCTGTTGGAGGAAATTAGGAGAGGTAGAACTTTATCAACCTACTCCATAATCTTCCCAGAACCCCTCTCCCATTTTCAAAATAAAGAAGTTAAGATTATTGAACCTCCATCAGATCAAGAGTAATACTCATTTCTAGATTTATAAAGATAATTTTCATAACACAAAAATTAAGAACAAGTTGTACACATAATCCTAATTTCCTCTTTTTGTAAGATTACTAGACTGGAAGGTTGTCAACACACATTAAATTTTAGAAAAAACAACTAATATAGCCTAAAATAAAATTGTAGAAAAACAGAAATCGGGGTAATAATGAGTTGGGTAATAATATAACTATGATAGTTTATAATTGAGTGAATCACTAAACATAAAGAATGCTGATCTACAGATTACAAAATATAAAATAGTATCCTAAGTATCTCAATAGTATAAAATGGGAGACTGAATAAAATAATATGGAATTTAATAGGTTAAATATAAGATGCTATACCTGAGTATTACAAAAACAATAATGGTATTTGTGCAAAACTGAAAAAATCATGGCTCCAAAATAAAAAGTCAGTTAAACAATTCATTTTAGTTCCTTCAACATCTTAGTTACCATCTTTCGATCAGCTTCATTGCTTTCATTGTTTATAATGGAAAATGTGAGGCCCCAAATGGAACATAATATTGTTACCTGAACAAGGAAAGGTAAAATAGAGTGATTAGTTCTAGGCAATATGTTCCTATAATGTGAGATTCTGCCCTCTCATCAGTCATATCCCATGGTTGATAATATTGATCCTGTGGTCAATTAAGTTTCTTCCAATTTTAATCCATCCACTATGAAATCCCGAAAGGCTGGGTTTTGTCACTGTACTCAAAAAAGTCTAATAGGTCCCCATTGCTTTTTATAAAGTATAAATTATTCTCTTTGATTTTTAAATCTCTTCATGACCTAGAACATAGTGATTTATAAATACTTGTAGATTGATCAATGATTCTAGAATGACATGCCTACAATGTACTACTTTCTCATTTCCATTTTAAGAACTTTTCAAGATTCAACTCAGGAACTACCTTTAATAGGTAGCCTTCTCTGACCCTTGTAACTGCTACTTTCCCCTAAAACCATTTCACATTTTCTTAGTGGGTTGTATCTAATTCTCCTTCCCGATTGAATGTAAATTCCTTGAATGCAGAGACAACTTTGTACTCATAGTGTTGAATACACTTTTGTACTAAACACAATAGCTTGCATATAGTAAGTATTAATACTTCATGTGTTAAAGTTAAATATGAAAAAATAATATTTAATTCCTAAATGTTTCTAATTGTTAGAAAGCTCTTTATATTGAATAGCATCTTCCTATAAAAAGTGAACTTAGTTCTATTCTCTAGAGCCAAGATATACTGCATAATCTCCATATGGATGATATTGCTTCTAAAATTTAAGCCAATCAGGGCAAGGTATATCTATAAGCTCATACATAATCAACCTTTTAGTTGATTAAAAACAAAAACAACAACAACAATAAATAAAGTGATAAAACAGTCTTAATTACTCAATCATAGCCATCATTTGTTGAAGAAATAGCAAAATTTGCTGAAAATATTAATGGTTCACCTTAGGCAAGCATCCCAATTGACAATAAATGAAGAATAAAATCTGTTAATGATGCTAATTCTATGCTCAATAAGTCTTTGCATTGCATAAGAATGATAACTCATAAAAATATTCTGTAAAACATTATCTAAAAATTTCATATGTCTTCATGATCATGAATTAGATACTTCAGTGCAAACATATAATATCAATTAAATCAATTTAAAAATGAATCTAAAGAGAAGATTTTGGGCACTTAATAATTAATAACTATTCTGTTTTTACCCATGCTGAATAATTCCTTAATAGAACAAAATTTAAAATCTTGCCAATTATGGAGTGCATTATACATCCAGGCAGCCTGTGTCAACAAATAATTGTTAAGGGCTTAATATGTGCTATTCATTGTAATAAAAACATAAGTAAAAAAAAAATATCCATGGTCTCAAAGAGCCTCCCTTCTAATGGGGAAAGAATATACACAAAAAGGTTCTGCAAGTTACAAGGCAGAAAAAGAAAAAAGGGCAGAGAAAATGGTGGAAAAATGGAGAATTTGGAAGAAGTCAGAAGGAGAGTTTTTCCAAGTTATTCATTCCAAAGTAGAAATGATCTTCCAAAATTAAGACTTTTTTAAGTTATAGTGGAAGAATCTGAAATATAGTCTAATGAGAAATTAAGATGGATTTGTTGATAAAGTAGAATTACTTTCTATGTTTTGAGTTCTATGTTTTGCAAACACTAATTTGAATAAATATTGAACCAAACAATTTTATTAAATCTAGTCCAATTCTTATGCTTCAGCATTACCTTGATAAGACATAGGTTTGTCCAAAGTTATCCCAATAAAGCCCAAACTCTTCTAAGCAATGCCAAACTCAAAAGATTAGGATCAAAAAGTATTTGCAATAAGTTATGGCTGATTCCTTAGATAGGTAGTTATTTGGATATTGGGACCCATAAGATAGGGGCTATTTTCTAGTGATAGCAACAGAGTGACGTAAACAAAGGCAGACCAGATTCACACAGTTTTCTTTTCTTTTTCTTTTTTTTCAATGTATTTATATTTAACACATATTGCTTTATGAATCATGTTGGTAGAGAAAAATCAGAGTAAAAGGGAAAAATCATGGGAGAGATTTGAAAAAAAGAAGTGAAATCAGCTTATTAATCATTTTTTATAAAACAATAATATTCCATTACCTTCATATACCACAATTGATGGGCATCTCCTTTTTTCTAATTCTTTGTTATCACAAAAAGAGCTGCTACAAACATTTTGCACAAGTGGGTTCTTTTAACTCTTTTATGATTTCCTTGAATATGATTTATATACCCAGAAATGGCACTGCTAGGTCAAAGGGAAGTTTTCAAATAATATAACTAATTAATCCCATTTTTTACTTGTAACATGTTATTATTCAGTTAATATTATCCTACTAAAAAAAGCTAAAAAGCACAAATATTTATAATTTCACTATGAAAGAAATTAAAAGACATAAAGAAAATTTTCCTTAAAGAACTATTTTATTGAGTAATGAAAGTGACTTTCAATATGTTTTTAAGGGGAGAAAGTGGCATTATTTCATATGACATATGAATTTGGTTAGGAGGAAGTATAGACCAGTGAAAACAAAATTACAACACTGAATCCTTTGTTAGGAGAGGCTGTTTTGAAGTTTACTTCTGAGATTAATCAGTCACATGATAATAAGTAAGTCATTTAACTTCTAGGAAATATCACTTTTTTGGAAAATGAAGATAATGATATCCATTTAACATAGGGATAAATAATACCTATTACTCTTACCTCACAGTTGATTCTAAGGATCAAATATTGTAATTTTGTGTACTTTCAAAGTGTCTTCAAAATACCAGTTATTTTCTCAGGACTCATGATGAACATGAACAAAAATGCCACCATTATGATCATTGAGCTTATGAGCCTATGCATATATTCAAATGGATGAAGAAATACAGAAATTCTACAAGAGCCTGATAAGATACTCAGAAATAACTCAGTATAAACCTTGATATTTTGTTACTTTAATATCATACATTTGAGTATTTGTGGCAAGCAGGTGTATATCAGAACACTGAATATTGACCAAATTTTGTAGAACTACAGAATATTAGATTTGTAAGGGATATTAGAATTTTTCTAATTTAATATGAGAAAACAGAGGTGAATACACCTGTTCAAGATCTTCCAGGCATTTAGAATACACAGGTTTTTTGACACTAAGAAGACATCTCTCTCTATTTGTTATATTTTCAGACTTGGGGAGAGTCTTATGGGATACAGTGGGATTATCTAATTTTACTTTCTGCTCTTCAAAAAATGTTATATTAAACTGTTTCCCACTCTCTCCTATCTCCATGTTTTTGTTTATAATAATTCTTGAATATGAAATATCATCCATTCTCTCCTCTTTTAACCCTATTCATGCTTCAAGTTTATCTTGAGTTCAAGGTAACTTCATGAAGACATTTTTTGATTATTTGAGCCTTGGAAGTATTCTCATTTTTCTAAATTTCTATAGTAATAGTATAAAAACAGCAAATTATCAAAGTATATATTCAAATATTCACAGTATTTATAATTCAGAAACTTCTCAAAGATATTTGTATATGTACTTCCTGCATAAAAAGAAAAATCCTTCTGTGAGAGAGAAAAGTAGAAGCAATTATTGCAAAGGGAGCACTGTACTTACAAAGGATTAAGAAAACGCTTTAAAATTAATGTACTTTATTATAATTTAATTTCAATGGGAAACCCACAATCATTAATTACTGGTCAACCTATCTCAGAATGATTTGTCATTAATCAGGAAAATGTTGCACATTCTATAGAAATCACCAAAAAATTTGGATAAATTTCACATTCTAAAGAAAAGCTAAGATTTCTCTCAAAATACATAATTATTTACATAATTCTGCTTTCTCTGCCAAGCATAATGACATTTAGACTGAAAAAAGAACAAAAATAAATAATGGTTTGTTAGTATCCAATAAAAACTTGGAGATATTTAGAAACCTGCTAGTTAATCTTAATGAAAGAGGAATCATGGCAAAGTGGATAGGGTACTAGATTTGAAATCAGAATATGTGGGTTCCAATTTTGATAAATAATAACCTAAATGATGGGAACCAGTTGTGGGTAAAATTTCCTTATGTGTTAAATGAGGGTCTCAAGAGTACAGATACACATTCCATCTCAAGCTATATGGAGAAATTGTGTAAATACTTTTGGTCCTCTCTTTGTATCAGAGAAGTCTGAATTTTTCTTTTGTTTTTCTTTTTAATTCTATTAAAAGATAAAATGTGTTGATATTATACAGATATTTGATGCATTTCTGAGTTTCCAAACTTTTTTGGGGGGTAATCTTCTGGCCATTGCATGTCATCAGCAGATACTACAACTTAAAAAATATATATTTTTTGAAATCCCATTTAATTTCTTGTGCCAGCCCTCAACATATCAAAATCATCATGGAGAAAGTCAAGATATGGGAGGCATAATTGTAGATGCCATCCAAATTTCCTTTCAGCTCTAACTCTGTTCTATAAATTGGCCAAAAAAGGCTACATCCTATGATTCTGAGAGTAGGAGTAGATAGGAATACTAAATTATTTATTTTTATCAGTCTTTGAAAGATTATGGTAGATGGAAGAGAAATTAGAGGATAGAAGAAGTATATGAATTGTTCCATTTAAAAAAAATCATAATGAAATCTTCAATCCATACATTAGTGAATTAATTTAATTCTTAGGGGAAAATGTGTTAAGAAAAATGTATTTAAAATGTATGATTAGTAAAGATTTAGAGAAAGAAGTGGTTAAAACAAGAGATAGGTTAGTTTCCTCAGAACAGGTCAGGCCAGAATAATCTATTTTTTTTTTATATACATGATTATAGAGCTGAGAATTTAAATGGATGCTGTAGAAAACTTTACCTAGATTTTTGCAAAAGTTTGATAAATTCATTTGTGTATTTTTGTAGGATAACAATAGGATTTTGTAGATAACAATATAGTTAGGGACATTCTAAAATTTTTGAATATCTGAATATGAAGATAATTTTTACTTATTTGATAAAACTTACAGGGAGGTATCCAATAGAGTGTCCCAGGAATGTATTTGGTCCAATTTAACATTACTGTTAATAATTTAGATGATGTCATAGCAGTTATGCTTATTAATTTGCATGTGATATAAAACTTGAAGGCTTGGAATATCTAACATATGTGATAGAGGTATGATTTAAAAATATATTGCAGCATAGAACACTGCTTTTTTTAAGTTCAAGTTTTTGGTAATGATCCTAGTTTCATATCTTTTTTGTGCTTTATTTTTTAAAATTAATTTTATAAGTATAATTATTATTTTGACAGTACATATGCATGGGTAATTTTTTACAACATTATCCCTTGTACTCACTTCTGTTCCGAATTTTCCCCTCCTTCCCTCCTAAAACCATCAGTAAGCATCATATGCGATGGGGATACACTGGAATCATTCCAATAAGAGAAGGAGTGAAACAAGGTTGGTATCACCATTGCTATTCAATATTGTATTAGAAATGCTACCTTTGGCAATAAGGCAAGAAAAAAAAAAGATTAAAAGAATTAGCAAAGGTAATGAGGGAACCAAATTATCACTCTTTGTAGATGATATGATGGTATACTTAGAGAACCCCAGGGATTCCACTAAAATGCTATTAGAAATAATCCACAACTTTAGCAAAGTTGCAGGATACAGAATAAATCCACATAAGTCATTAGCATTTTTATACATCACTAACTTTTAAAACCCAATAGCAAGAGATACAAAGAGAAATTCCATTTAAAACAATTATTGATAGTATAAAATATTTGGGAATCTATTTGCCAACGGAAAGTCAGTAAGTAAATGAGCAAAACTACAAAACACTTTCTACACAAATAAAGTCAAATCTAAATGATTTGAAATATATTAAGTGCTCCTGGATAGGTTGAAGGAATATAATAAAGATGGCAACACTAATGAAACTATTCTATTTATTTAGTGCTATAGCAATCAAACTTCTAAGAAACTATTTTATTGACCTAGTAAAATAACAACAAAATTCATCTGGAAGAAGAAAAGGTCAAGCATTTCAAGGGAACTAAAAAAAAAAAAATCAAATGAAGGTAGCCTAGCTGTACCACACCTAAGACTATATTATGAAGCAACAGTCATCAAAACCCTTTGTTACTGGCTAAGAAATAGACTAGTTGATTAGTGGAATAGGTTAGGTTCACAGGACAAAATAATAACTAACTATAGCAATCTAGTATTTGACAAACCTAAAGACCCCAACTTTTGGAACAAGAATTCACTATTTGACAAAAACTGCTGGGAAATTTGGAAACTAGGATGGCATAAACTAGGTATTGACCCACACTTAACATGGTGTACAAAGATAAAGTCAAGATGTGTTTATAATATAAACATAAAGAATTAGATTATAAATAAATTAGAAGAACATAGGATAGTATACTTTTCAGACTTGGGGGAGGAAGGAATTTGTTCCCAAAAAACTAGAGATCATTATTAATCACAAAAAAGATAATTTTCATTATATTAAATCAAGAATTTTGTATACAAAAATGTTTTGAATGGAAATGGAAATATTATTTTTTTTTTAAAATTATCAATCAAATACAGGGATTCTTTTTCCAACATTTGTAAGGTGATATTTTGAAAAATATATGTTGGAAGTTAGTGAGTACATGTGATGGAATATTACTGGCCTGTATAAAACAAAAAACTTAAAGAATATAGAGAAACCTGAGAAGACATAAGAACATTTGCAAAGTGATGAACAGGAAAGCAACATGCACAATAATACAAAAATGTAAATGGATAGAATGCCAACAGAAAAGAAAACAACAACAAAGGACATATGATAATAAACTTCCCTCCTTTTTTGGCAGATGTGGGAGAGCATGGGTGTAGAACATAGAGTATTATATCAGATTTGGATAATTTGTCATTTAGTTTTGCTATACTGCTTTCTTCCCCTTCTCTCTTTCTCTGTCTCTGTTTCTCTGTCTCTTTCTCTGTCTCTTTCTGTCTTTCTCTCTCTCTGTTTCTCTCTCTCCCTCTCATCTCTCTTTTTTGTTCTTGGATTTTTTTTTGCTTTCTATAAAGGATATGAGTTGAATATGAAGGGATAAAATCTGAAAAAAATAAAATTAAATACTGTATAAGAAAGGAATGTGCTGGAAGAATGGAAAAGTGGGAAATGACTGAGTGAACTGTGGTATGTGAGTATGAGTGATTTTTTTTCTATGAAAAATGATGAGCAGGTTGCTCTCAGAAAAAATATGGAATTCATCTGTGAATAAACTGTGGTATGTGATTATGATTAGGTATTGTTCTATGGAAAATGATGAACAAGTTGCTCTAAGAGGAAAAACAAACATGGAAGTCCTCTGTGAATTCAAGCATAGTACAATGTATGGGTACAAAGTAATAACAGCATTGCAGGATGGTCAGTTGAGCACAACTTTTCTCTTTTGAGCAAAAAATGATCCTCACATACTCTGAAAGATTTTTGATAACAAATGCTGTTCATATGCAGAGAAATAACTAATTATATATGAACACAGATTAAAGTATACTCTTTTTAAAACCTTTGTTTTACTGAGGTTTTTTTTTTTTTTTGCGGGGGAAGATTTATATTTTATTTTACAAAATAACATTTATTCAAATAGTTTGCATAACTTCATATATACCATCTTAATGGAAGATGGGGATGGGGAGAAAGGAAGATAATCTGAAACTCAAAATTTTAAAAACAAATGTAAAATTATTTTACATGAACCTGGGAAAAATAAAAACATTAAACAGAAAAAATAAAAGGAAAGAAAGTAGTAGAGAGGATTCTTAATATTACTATACTACAAACTAGATCACAAAAACAAAAAGCGTCAATATAATTTTATTATATACATATACACATCTACATATATTCCAAAGAACTGAATATAAACTATACATTCATGAAATATAAATGGCTCCAAAATTGTTATAAAAATTCAATGCAATATTGTTGCACTGTAATCCCATCCAATAATTCAATAAATATAATCCAATAGATATTTATTGAATGCCCACCATATGGTGGTCATTGTGCTAAGCAATGGGGATAGTATTTATGAAAGAAAAAGCAATCCCTGGACTCAAGGAACTTATTATATAAAGCAAGAAATATATAAAACTCCTCACATAAAAGTATGTAGGAAAACAGAGTGAAATAAGTAAGTTTTTGTTTCCTAGGGGGTACCTGGATTGGGGACGTCCTGTCCTATGGACTTGTAATCAGACAGAACAGCAAATGCGAAATGGAATGAATGGCAAGTTCAGTTTCTTCCCTCCACAAAATAAAGTAAAAGGAAGAATTTTGTATTTCACTTCCCAGCTCTCCAAACAAATAGGATAGTTGGCCAAAGAAGGTCGTGTCAACCAAGGTTTCAGTTATCCTTATGATGACTTTAATTCATCAATTAGTGACAGAGCTGGGATTTGAACCAGCAATAGTATTTATTTCCCTTATTGGTCCTTACTAGACTTATAAATCTATTTATCTAGAATTGATGAGCTTTTCCTGAGGAAATTCCTTTGTTTGGTACAGTTGAAACTAGGCAGAACAACAAATGCAAAGTAGAATAAGAAATGATTAGAGTTAGAATCAAAATTATTAAAATTTCCATAAACAAATGGAGAATAAAATAAGCAAAGCAAAAACAATTTGTATAACTATAGCAATTTATTGGAAAAAATAGAAAAATTTAGATATCTGTTTAATGAAGTGGTAATTATCACTCCAGAATTTTGCTGATACTCAAATCATCATAGTGAGGTAACTGAGAAAAATACAAAATGAAGCTTGCATTTTTTTGATATGACCAACATATGGATGTATTTTACTAAAATACCTATATAATCTATCTACCTATATATCTATATTTGTTAAAAAGTAGAGCTTTATTTGGGGAGAAAACTTGCCAAGAGAACTAAGTAGGTAGTGACAGGAATTTTTTTCTTTAAATTAAATAGGTGGAATAGCATCAATAGATGATTGAAAACACATAGAAGAGAGAAGGAAGTTCAGAAGATTTCATGGAGAAAAAAAACAGGACAATTTTGGTTCAAACATATTAACTTTAAATTTCAGTTTTAATAAAAAGCCTTATATGAGGTACATTTGTGGTTTTGCACACACACACACACACACACACACTCACATACAAACAAAATTACTAAGAAAAGCAAAATCTTACCTAAATTCAAACAATAAACTTTAAATGGACAAGATGTAAAAGAAATAGCTAAATAATTCATCTGGGAAATAACTGGTGATTTTGGTAGATTATAAATTCAATGTGCTTTATAAGGTGCTTTCCTTCCAGTAGAAAAGAAAGTAAATAGAATGACATATATTTCCATTTCAAATAAGAAAAACTGACAGTAGTACATTAAATTCATCATAGAATAATGATAGAACTGGGATTTGAACCTATAATCTGACTAATTTTCTTTTTTGATAGTTATTGGAATGGTAAATCAATTTACGATGTAAACTGATTTACCCGAATTTTGGAAAAACAATTCATAAAGTCATTGTTGCTAATATTGTGGATGTGGTAGAGAATTATGAACTAGGCTGTAGTAAGATTTAGGTGGAATCAGAAAAAGTTGAACTAAACACAAAGCATATTTTTCAATTGTCCTAAGTCAATGTAGTTGGTGAGGTATATGTTACCCCAATGTTTGTTTTTAACCTTATAGTTTAGAAATAATCAATCAATATTTCATGTTTTATGCTCATTTGCTAAAGATGAACTGTTGAGTGTGAACTACACCCCAACCACAACTAAAGTCATTAAAGTTGTCCTTTTATTCTTACTTTCACCTTTGCTGATTTTTTAACAATACATTTATTTACAAATCATTCCCACTTCATGAATGTTGTCTTATGGTAAAGTAAAACAGTTAACACTAATTTGATTCCATTTGACAACAGAGGCAATATTTCATACCTATAATACCCCCACTACCTCTTTACTTGTAAACATCTACAGAAACCTTTGTTCTCATTTTTCCTATTCCACTTAAAAAAATCCTGTAGCAAAAATAAATTTCTATCCATTCTACTATACTTTCTACTCTTTTCTTCTACTCTTTCATTTATCACCCTTTCTTTTTAAATCTTTTTTTCACTACCCTTTCTAAGCTTAAAGTTTGTTTTGCTTATCACCAATTCTTCCCTAATTTTTTTTCCATCTGTTTGTTCCTATTTGTATAACTATTTAATCAAATGTATTACAATTCTAGGTAGTTATTAATATAAATTCAACTAATGGAAACTTTGATTTAGTGAGAATTATCAAATTATATAAGGATACACTTAATGCAAGCAAAAATTCCATTAACATGAAAAATACAAACTAATCAAGGATTTTCTCAAGTTCTGATTCATTACTCTCCTCTTTTCCTTTCATCATGTGTAGATCTGCTACTATGTGCCATATTATCAGCAATTGCATTATTCTTTTTTTTAGAGAGCTCCTAACAAAATAGACAAAAGGAGAATACATTAAATATTGGTATGGGGGAGGGGAAGATACTTGTGTTAAAGTACATTTAATATAATTGATGGTATAAATGTGGTCTTTATAACTCTAAAATTGAATGAAATGTCATCATTCTTGAATGTATAGAATGGAATATTGTAAGCATTGAAGCAAAATAAAAGGAAAAATGTAGCGAGCTGTCATCTCCAGAAGCTGCCAGATCGCTCTCTGGGAAGAAATCTGCTGTGTCTACTCAAATCTCTCAGACAGATTCTTCTTCCTGTAGTGAACCGTTTTCTCCAGGCAGTTGCTGTTAACTCTTGTCCAGAGAAATGACTTCCCTTCCTGCAGAGAGCCCCATCAGGCCTGAAGTAATGCAGAGACTTCTCCTCTTCCTGGAGTGCTGTCCTCCAGCCCTTGTCCTTCCCCAGTCGAGAATGCTCTCCAGGCCCAATGTTGCCTCTTTTATCCTCCCAGAGAATGGGCATGGGATAATGCAAGGGCTTCTGGGAAGAACCACTTCAACCAATGAGCTTGCTCCTTCTAGGATTCCTAAGGTGTAAACTCCCTTTACAGGTCTGAGCCAGAGAACTGTCAAGTCAACCTGAGTTCTCACCTTGTAATTGTCCAGACAACCTGAATTCTCACCTAGTAATCCTAACAGAAAAAAAAATCAGCTTTTTTTGTGATTTGCAAATAACTATAAGGAATAGCAATGTAACAATGATGGAATTGAACCATTTTATAGTTATATGGATTAAAGACTGTAATAAAAAATTTAAGGCAGAGAAAGAAAATGTAAATGAAAATGATAGTGACAAAACTGCTACTGCAGGCATTGTTTGGTTTGCTCACTATACAATTCTGTTCAATTGCACAATATTTAACTTACGAGAGAGGCAGACAGTGCAAATGAGGATGTGGCAGGTAAGTTTCTTGAGATGTTGACGAAAATTATCAGAGAAGGTAGATATACTGATCAACAATGTTTTCATGTGGACAAAACAAGCTGTTTCCATAAAGAATGTCTTCCAGAATTCCAGGAAGAAAGAAAAAAAAAAAAAAAAAAAAAAAAAAAGCTCAGACTGTGTTTAAAATGTCTAAGGTGGCTACAATCATAAATTGTTTCTAGTTCTCTGGCATTCAACAAAAAAGGATGATTAAATTGTTTGTAAAGATTGATTATCAAATTATTTTAATCCAGTTGTTGAAAAATATCATGAGGACAACAGTATTTTATTAAAATGTGACTGATTCCAGACTCTTCCCCAGATCAACCAAATACGGACAACTGGCTCACAGTGTGAGAATGTTAGTGTGCAAATTTCCTAAGATGTGAGTAAAGTTCTTTGTGTTTATCAGAGGAATTATAAGAAATTAATGAAAGATAGTTCAATATTAATAAAAATATTTTAAAGCAGAATAAAAATGTTTTCATCATATTAGCAGTACAAGTTTATCTTTAGGTAAGACATTTAATAATTTTTATTAACTTAGCTTTCTATAATTGCAGTAATACTTCCTAATAGAATTGAATCAAAATACATTTTATTATTTATTGCTATTATATTAAAACATGACATACAGATACATATATATATATATGTGTATATGATAAAGAACAGAATGAAGTGTAAAATGATTTATTTTGATTACATTAGACATAAAAAGGTTTTGTACAAATTTTAACACCACAGAAGATAGAATGAAACAATTTTCCAACCCAAGACAATATAGAAGGACAGAAGAAAAAAAAGTATTTCCACCAGAGTGAGTGTGGTGAGCAGTCCAGCATAGGTCCTACCAGCACAGCAAACTAGGAGCAGATGTTGGTAGCCACTGAATCAACAGTGGCAGAGGTAATTTCCAGAGATTTCAACTCACAGATTATAAGGTTGTTGAATAATTAGTCAGAAGGAAATAATAAAGCAAAATAAAGGCAAAATGTGTTTATCATCTAGGCATAAAGGGTGATACTATAAGTAAATTAGGAGAGTAAGGGATAGTTTACCTATCAGATCTTTGGAGAAAGGAGGAATCTATGGTCAAAGAAGAACCAGAGAACATTATGAAATATGAAATGGAAAATTTTGACTGAATTAAATTAAAACAATTTGTCCAAACAAAATAAAAGAGAAGTTTGAAGCTGGGAAAATTTTATAGTTTCTGATAACAGTCTCATTTCTAAAATAAAGAACTATGCAAAATTTATTAAGAATGTTAATTAATAAATGGTCAAAGGATAAGAATAGACAATTTCATCACTAGATGATGAAATTAAAGTCATCTGTAGTCATATAAACAAATGTTCCAAATCCCTATTGATTAGAGAAATGCAAATTAACACAATTCTGAGATACTACTTCACACATCTCAGATTGGCTAAGATGACAAGAAAAGATAGTAATAAATGTTGGAAGTGATGTGGGAAAACTGGAAAGCTAATGCATTGTTGGTGTTGTGAAATGATCCAACCATTCTGAAGAGCATTTTGGAACTATGCCAAAAGACTATAAAACTGTGTATTTACTGTGTGCCACCATTGGATCCCAAAGAAATCATAAAAGAGGGAAAAGAATCTAACTGTTTTAAAAATGTTTCTAGCAGCTATTTTTGTGTTGACAAAACGTTGGAATATGAGTAGATGTCCATCAATCAGGGAATGGCTAAATAAGTTATCCTATATAAAAATAATGGAATGTTATTATTCTATAAAAATGATGAATAAGCTGATATTATAAACACATGGAAAGATTTACACAAACTGAGATTAAAAAAAAACACACATCTATACATACATACATACATACATATATATATATATACATATATATATATATGTATATATATATATATATATATTTATCTTTTCTCTTGTGGCAAAAAATTGAAAATTGGGGCAAGGTACATTATTTGGGAATAATTGATGTGTATTTATGATGGAATACTATTGTGCTATAACAATTGATGGGCAAGATATTCTTAGAAAAATCTGGGAATCTTCCATGAGCTGACACAAAATACATGTACTGTAAGCAAATAAGCAGCAATATTATAAAATGAGCACCTATGGATGACTTCATTCTTCACAATAATTCAGAAGGATTTTTGATGAAGAATGCTACACATATCTAGGGAGATAATAGATAATAATATAGATTGAAGGATACAACTTATTAAAGAAAATGTTAAAATGTTAAAAAAAAAAACACACACATATTAAAAGAAAACCTACTAGTTGGAAACTTCAGCTTGACTTTGTCAGACCTAGATATAAGCAAAAGATAAATAAGCCAAAGTTAAGATGAATAGAATTTTATAATTTTTAGATATGATAGACTTATGAAGAAAATTAAATGAGAATAGAAAAGAATACATATATACAAATACAATAACTTCACAATGAACTGCAGAAAAGCATAAACATTAAATGCATCCTTTTAAAATCATAATTACTATAAAATACAATTCAATGAAGGACTAAGAGAACCAAATAAGATAACCTTAAATAATTAGTGGATCAGCAAATAAATTATGGAAATAATAGTTAATTCCATTAAAGAGAATAACTATAATGAGATAACACACCAAAATTTATTTTGTTGAGGTTTAAGCAGATAATCTCTGGTGTTTGAGATAATTCAAGATATAGGCCATGTCCAGATCAAGTAAAGGCATTTAGTAAGGTTAGTTAAGAATCACACATTCAGAGAAGTTTGTTTTCCTTTTACTAATTTAACATGAATTAGCAGGGCTTAGAATTCCAGCAAAGGAAGACAAAGATATTTAAGGAATCTGTTTACATCATAAGATATGTAGATTTTGAGATTACAATAGGAGTTTGTTAACTGGGGAGGTCCTAAATTCTGGATGGAACTTTACATGTTTTTACTCAAAATGCAAATAGAAAAGTCCACTGGGTTGTTGTTGTTGTTGTTGTTGTTGTTGTTGTTGTTGTTGTTGTTGTTGTTGTTGTTGTTGTTTTGTTGTTGTTTTGTTGTTTTGTTGTTGTTGTTTGTTTGTTTGCTTGTTTGTTTGTTTGTTTAATGTATGGAAATGATATTATCACTAGCCTGAATTCATCATAGGGTCACTAAAACAACAGTAAAAAAAGAATCATGAATGGTGCTATGTTAGGGGAAAGATTAAAGATTTAAGGTCCTGGCTACATCCTGTTGCTTCCACTTTCTTATTGGTTAATTTCTCTGGTATGTCTAGGCTTGATGGATGATGGCATTATATACCATATAGATTTGTACCTGTACCTGTCAGCCAGTGAGTGAAGATTTCTGTGGGATTTGAGCTGCAAAGGCCACAAGTTTGGGCTAGCAAAACTGTCAGAATCCCATTATTCCCTAGGCAAAAAGCTGAGTCCTAGATTCATTTGGGATTGGGATGAAGGTCTTGACTTCTATACTTTCTTCAGACTGAAATGGAGAATAGACCTCCCTGTGAGCCCAGTGTGGAGAGGATGGAGAAGAAGAAAAAATCTTACTCAAGCTGTACTGAGGGAATGGGCAGGCTTGTCTGGAGTCTTAGTTTTCAGATGATTCCTATCCTGCAAGACCACCTGGGAATTAATAGAGTCTAATCTGGAAGAGACAAATTTAGTTAATAGTTCTAGCAAACAAGAACCAAAAAATCAAAAGAAGGAAAATAATGAGAAAAGGGAATAAAGATCTAGGCAAAGTGGAAGTGATAAGTAAAATTAAGGATCTCTGCCACAATTTGAGTTATTTGTGAAGTGAAGGCTGGACCATTGTTGCTCATTGTTGCTATGAAGATCTGGGTAGACCAAATCAAAGTATGAGCTCTTATTGTAAAAACTTTGATGCTTCCTGAATTTTTTCAGTCCTGCAAGGAAAGGCCTTGACCCAGTTGGTAAAGGTATCAAGAAAATCTAGAAGTAATTTAAAAGTCTTTCAAGGGTGCATGTGTGCAAAGTCTGTCAGTCTTCTCTTGGATAAGTTTCCCCTCCTTTGAATGGGTTTTAATGGAACCTTTAGGATTGACCTGGCACAAGTTGGGCAGTCTTGCAAATTTGCCAGGAGGTTTTTTTTTTTTTTTTTTTTTTTTTTTTTTCCCATCTTGTGACCAGTGAAAATAGGTTTCACCAGGACTGGAGGGCATTCTTCCCTAAGTGAGTAGTCTGATATAAGCAAAAGAGAAGTTTCCTCTGGCTTGCTTCTGGGATTAGCTTCAAAGTGTGTTAGAAGCCACCAGAGGGATGAAAAGTATATCCCCTCTCTTTATCAAGAGCCTGTTTTGGGGGAATTTAGGAATGTGTGAAAGAATCAAGGAGCTGGAAGAGTAGTAGTGCCATAGTCAGGGGACAATTGCACAGCATCTCACACATCTGCATCTACATGCCCATTATCCCTGGCTTGGAGTGAGTCCCCCTTTATTGATGTCCTTTACAAAATATAATAGAAAACTCTTTGGGTTCAAGGGCACTAATAATTGTAAGATTTCTCTTGTGTTTGGCTATCAAAAATCCCATTTCCCTCCATATCCCTCCATGAGCATGTAAAATGTGAAAGGCATATCAGTATAGAAGTTAACTTTCAACTTTTTCTTTAATGTAAAACTCTAGTGAAAACAATGAGTGCACCTCTCTTTCCACCAGATTATGTGGTGTCAGAATCAAATTGTTTAGAAAAGTAAACTGCATGCTTATTAATTAAAGAGTGAATGACTAAAGAGTTTTTTATACATATGTGTTAGTGTTAATATTTAGAAATAAATTTATTTATTGGTATTGTTCAATGAGATTGAAAGTAAAATTAAAAGAAATACCAAGATACTTAGACAGGATCCAGAAGTTTTAGGAAATCAGTAAAGCAGACATAATCAATATTCTAGCCAAGGATTTTTGTTTGCTGGTTTGTTTGGTTTTTTTGTTTTGTTCTGTTTTTCCCTAGAATATCACAGAAATTCTAATGAATAGCCTTCAATCAGCCATATTGTAAGTAAAAGAGACTGATTGAAGTAATTGTAAAATCAAAAGAATGGTAAAGTATAGAGATTTATGATCATGATTCCATAACAGTAAGTCATGACAGAGTAATGAAAAATGCATATCCTTTTGCATAGCTGTATTGCTGTCGTGTACAACTCATCATGAACCTGTGGACAATAATATGTGCCTATATTATAAATAATGGTTTCTTGGCAAAGATAATCACATGTTTGTTTGCTTTTTTATTTCTATTTCCAATGGATTAAGGTTAATAAGAGTTAAGTGACTTGTCCAGGATCACATAGCTAGAGAACTAAATTTGAATTCAGATCTTTCTGATTCCAGATCTGAAGCTCTATGCATTCAGACATATAGATGCCTCTATACAGCCATATTAAGTTAAGCTTATTTATATCTAAAGGAAGAGAAATTTTATTAGAGCTCAGAAGACCTAGCTGATTATCTTGGCTCTGCTATTTAATACCTTACCTGGGGTAAGCAATTTAACTCTGGGTTACCTTAAATTAAAAATCTGGGAATGGAACAACAAGATCTTTATTTTCCATTTCAATTCAAATTCTCAGTTTTCTCATTTAAAAGAAAATGAGAATTATGATACTTGAATTGTTATACTTGAACCTTACAGAGTTGCTGAGAGGAAAGTTCTTTGAAAGCTTTGGGGGTTGTCATAGTAACTAGTAAAGAATAAAGAATGGAAACACAGTATATATGTTTGAGTCTCACCTCTGACACTTAAAACTTTTGGGGCAAGTCACTTAACCTTCTTGCATCTCAACTTCTTCATCTGTAAAATGGGAATAACAATCCATAACTTCTCTTTCAATTCTAGATTTTTGAATATATAATTAATATAAAGTGATACTGATTAGATGCTTACTTTATTCTTATTTTTATACATTTATTATTTTACTTTATTTTTTGCATTATATTTTGATTTCCATAGCAATTCCTAAGATATGATAAATCTTTCTCCTACTCATTAGCTCATTTCTTAGTCATGATGATCTTCTGAAGCAAGGCATTATCATAACCATTTTCCAGATAACTTACATGAAGCAAGTAGGAATCAAGTGACTTTTTTGTGGTCTCTTGTCAGGGAATTGCATTCCCACCCTCTTTCTCAATAAGATTCTTGACAAGTGCACATTGTGGTTTAGCATAGAAATAATTAGTAATGCGGAATGCACTTCATTCTGAGGCATCACATTAAACTCCTGTAATTGGATCTGTTTAATTTTGAGGCATCTCCCCCCTCTCCACCCCATACCAAGTATAATGTACCTCCCTACAGCTTACATCAATTGTTCCAAATTATGCCACATAGAATTAGGTTTGAACTAGAATGCAAAATAAATATTTTTAAGAACAAGGTAGTTACGATGGGAAAACATGAGGAATTTAGGGTATGAGGAAAATTTTTTTTGGAAGATTGTATTTCAGCTGAGTCTCCTGAAAGTGAGATGAAAACAAAGAGAGAATGAATTCCAGGCATAGTTGATGACTATTATGAAGATATGGAGATAGGGGATATAGTATCATGTGCAAGGAATAGAGAGACCAGATATATACAACTCCCTTTTTTTGCAGGAAAAATAATGACTGAGATTCTTTCCTTCAAATTCAAACCCTAATTAGGCCCTGAGAGTGTCTATATGTGATAAAATATGGATACTTTATTGGCTTCTGTCTTGTGGTATACATGGCTCAGAGCTAGCTGTAAGTGATACTGAATCAGGGAAGTCAGGATATGTACACTCCTCGTTTGCATTCATGTGTATGTTCATATATATATATATATATATATATATATATATATATATATATATATACATATACATAAAAATATATGCACACATACATGTATGTGTGTATATATGATAGTTTCTAGATCTCGTTTAATTAGTCTCTATGATCCTTGATGATGATGGGGTTAAATAGACACATATATCACCTTTTCATATTTAAATATAAGCGGCTTTTTCCCTCATTTAATTTCTTATGATTTTTCATCTATATTTATTTATTTTAATGTGTCTCTTAAAACCTGTGTTTGCCATTGACTCAGAAGTGTTTCTACTGGGCTTATATCCCAAAGAGATCTTAAAGGAGGGAAAGGCATCCGTGAGTACAAAAATGTTTGTGGCAGCCCTTTTTGTACTGACAAGAAACTGGAAACTGAGTGGATGTCCATCGGTTGGAGAATGGTTCATTAAATTATGGTATATGAATATTAGGGAATATTATTATTCTATAAGAAATGATCAACAAGATGATTTTAGAGAGGCCTGGGAAGACTTACATGAACAGATGCTAAAGGAAATGAACAAAACTAGGAGATCATTGTACATGACAACAACAAGACTATACAATAATCAATACTGATGGATGTGGTTCTGGTAGACAATGAGGTGATTCAGACTAGTTCCAATGATCTTGGGATGAAGAAATCCATCTGAACCCAGAGAGAAGACAATGGGAACTGAATGTGAACCACAACATAATATTTTTACTCTTTTTTTGTTGTTGTTGTTTGCTTTAATTTTGTTTTCATTCTCATTTTTTCCCTTTTTAATCTGATTTTTCTTGTGCAGCATGAAATTTGTGAAATACATAATGATATTTGTGGAAATATGTATAGAGGTATGGCACATGTTTAACATATATTTCACTTGCTGACCAGGAGAGGGGATAAAGGGCAAAATTAGAATAGAAGATTTTGTAAGGGTGAATGTCAAATATTATCCATGTATATATTTTGAAAATAAAAGGCTTTAATTTAAAAAATTAAAGGGGGAAATTATCTATATGCACAAAAAACCCTGTGTTTGAACTTATATACACACACACACACACATATATATATATATGTGTGTGTGTGTGTGTGTGTGTGTGTATATAATCTTTTCATCAGAAGTATATGGGAGTGTTTTATTTCATTAACAAACAAATTTTTTTTTTCCTCCTGCAACATTATATTTAATTGGCTAGGTAGGCTATTCTTATTGTCAGCTTTTTCTTTTTGAAATAAAATATTCTAAATTCTCTTCTTTGTCTTTTGGGTTACTAAATCTTACAAGGTTCTAATTGTGGCTTCTTATTACTTTAATTATTTCTTGTGTGTATGCATGTATGGGTGTATATGTTCTTCTGTTTTCATTTATTTATATATAATTGAAATCCCCCAAGTGTTTGTTTCATGAGGTCACCTGCAAATTTTTTCTATTTTCATTTTTCCCTCTGGTTTCAAGATATTTGTTCAGTTTTCTTTTAAAATTTAAAATGGGCAAACTTTTGTACTTCTTGTGACAAGTTTTTATTTTTTTTTAATTCTTTCTTCCATAGCTCTAATTTCTTTTCCAAGATTTTCATTTAGAACTCTTATTATTATTATTATTATTATTTTTTAATTTTTATTTTATTTTATAATTATAACATTTTTTGACAGTACATATGCATGGGTAATTTTTTAGAAACATTATCCCTTGCACTTACTTCTATTCAGATTTTTTCCCTTCCTCCCCCAACCCCCTCCCCCAGATGGCAAGCAGTCTTATATATGTTAAATATATTACAGTATATTCTAGATACAATATGTGTGTAGAACCAAATTTTTTGTTGCACAGGAAGAATTGGATTCAGAAGGTAAAAATAACAGTTTACGCTCGTTTCCCAGTGTTCCTTTTCTGGATGTAGCTGGTTCTGTCCATCATTAATCAATTGGAATTGGATTAGCTCTTCTCTATGTTGAAGAAATCCATTTCCATCAGCATACATCCTTGTACAGTATCATTGTTGAAGTGTATAATGATTTTCTGGTTCTACTCGTTTCACTCAGCATCAGTTGATGTAAGTCTCTCCAAGCCTCTCTGTATTTCTCCTGTTGGTCATTTGTTATAGAACAATAATATTCCATAACATTCATATACCATAGTTTACCCAACCATTCTCCAATTGATGGACATCCATTCATCTTCCAGCTTCTAGCCACTATGAAAAGGGCTGCCACAAACATTTTGGCACATACAGGACCCTTTCCCTTCTTTAGTAGTTCCTTGGGGTATAAGCCCAGTAGTAGTATGGCTGGGTCAAAGGGTATGCACATTTTGATAACTTTTTGGGCATAATTCCAGATTGTTCTCCAGAATGGTTGGATTCTTTCACAACTCCACCAACAATGCATCAGTGTCCCAGTTTTCCCACAGCCCCTCCAACATTCATCGTTATTTGTTCCTGTCATCTTAGCCAATCTGACAGGTGTGTAATGATACCTCAGAGTTGTCTTAATTTGCATTTCTCTGATCAATAGTGATTTGGAACACTCTTTCATATTAGTGGAAATAGTTTTAATTTCATCATCTGAAAATTGTCTGTTCATATCCTTTGACCATTTATCAATTGGAGAATGGCTTGATTTCTTATAAATTTAAGTCAATTCTCTGTATATTTTGGAGATGAGGCCTTTATCAGAACCTTTAACTGTAAAATTTTTTTCCCAATTTGTTACTTCCCTTCTAATCTTCTTTGCATTAGTTTTGTTTGTGCAGAAACTTTTTAATTTGATGTAATCAAAATTTTCTATTTTGTGATCAATCATGGTCTCTAGTTCTCCCTTGGACACAAACTCCTTCCTCCTCCACAAGTCTGAGAGGTAAACCATCCCATGTTCCTCCAATTTATTTATGATTTCGTTCTTTATGCCTAAATCTTGGACCCATTTTGATCTAATCTTAGTATGTGGTGTTAAATGTGGGTCCATGCCTAGTTTCTGCCATACTAATTTCCAGCTTTCCCAGCAGTTTTTGTCAAATAATGAATTCTTATCCCAAAATTTGGGATCTTTGGGTTTGTCAAAGATTAGATTGCTATTTTTATTCACTATCTTGCCCTGTGAACCTAACCTATGCCACTGATCAACTAGTCTATTTCTTATCCAATACCAAATGGTTTTGGTGACTGTTGCTTTATAATATAGCTTTAAATCAGGTACACTTAGACCACCTTCCTCTGACTTTTTTTTCATTAGTTCCCTTGCAATTCTCGACCTTTTATTCTTCCATATGAATTTTGTTGTTATTTTTTCTAGGTCATTAAAATAGTGTTTTGGGAGTCTGATTGGTATAGCACTAAATAAATAGATTAGTTTGGGGAGTATTGTCATCTTTATTATATTTGCTCTGCCTATCCAAGAACACTGAATGTCTTTCCAATTATTTAAATCTGACTTTATTTTTGTGGCAAGTGTTTTGTAATTTTGCTCATATAATTCCTGACTCTCCTTTGGTAGATATATTCCCAAATATTTTATACTATCGACTGTTATTTTGAATGGAATTTCTCTTTGTATCTCTTGCTGTTGGATTGTGTTGGTAATGTATAAAAATGCTGAGGATTTATGTGGATTTATTTTGTATCCTGCAACTTTGCTAAAATTCTGAATTATTTCTAATAGCTTTTTAGCAGAGTCTTTGGGGTTCTCTAAGTATACCATCATGTCATCTGCGAAAAGTGACAATTTGATTTCTTCATTTCCTACTCTAATTCCTTGGATCTCTTTCTTGGCTCTTATTGCCAAGGCTAGAGTTTCTAGTACTATATTGAATAGTAATGGTGATAGTGGGCAACCTTGTTTCACTCCTGATCTTACAGGGAAAGGTTCTAGTTTATCACCATTACATATGATGTTTACTGAAGGTTTTAAATATATGCTCCTTATTATTTTAAGGAATAGTCCATTTATTCCTATACTCTCAAGCGTTTTTAGTAGGAATGGATGTTGGATTTTATCAAATGCCTTTTCTGCATCTATTGAGATGATCATATGGTTTTTATTAATTTGATTATTAATATAGTCAATTATACTAATAGTTTTCCTAATATTAAACCAGCCCTGCATTCCTGGTATAAATCCCACTTGGTCATAGTGTATTATCCTGGGGATGATTTTCTGAAGTCTATTTGCTAATATCTTATTTAAGATTTTAGCATCAATATTCGTTAAGGAAATTGGTCTATAGTTTTCTTTCTCAGTTTTCGGTCTACCTGGTTTAGGTATCAGTACCATGTCTGTGTCATAGAAGGAATTTGGTAGGACTCCTTCAATCCCTATTTTTTCAAATAGTTTACATAGCATTGGAGTTAGTTGTTCTTTAAATGTTTGGTAGAATTCACCTGTAAATCCATCTGGTCCTGGGGACTTTTTCTTAGGAAGTTGGTTAATAGCTTGGTCTATTTCTTTTTCTGAGATGGGACTATTTAGACTACTTACTTCTTCCTCTGTTAATCTGGGCAAGCTATATTTTTGAAGGTATTCTTCCATTTCATTTAAGTTATCGAATTTATCAGTATAAAGTTGAGCAAAGTAGCTCCTAACTATTGTTCTAATTTCCTCTTCATTAGTGGTGATTTCACCCTTTTCATTTTCAAGACTATCAATTTGCTTTTTCTCTTTCCTTTTTTTAATCAGGTTTACTAAGGGTTTGTCTATTTTGTTGGTTTTTTCATAAAACCAACTCTTAGTTTTATTAATTAATTCAATAGTTTTTTTACTTTCAATTTTATTAATCTCACCTTTTATTTTTTGAATTTCAAGTTTTGTGTTTGTCTGGGGGTTTTTAATTTGTTCCTTTTCTAGCAATTTTAGTTGTAAGCCCAATTCGTTGGCCCTCTCTTTCTCTATTTTATGCAAGTAGGCCTGTAGAGATATAAAACTTCCCCTTATTACTGCTTTGGCTGTATCCCACACATTTTGGTATGATGTCTCATTATTGTCATTTTCTTGGGTGAAGTTATTAATTATGTCTATGATTTGCTGTTTTACCCAATCATTCTTTAGTATAAGATTATTTAGTTTCCAATTATTTTTTGGTCTATTTTCCCCTGGCTTTTTATTAAATGTTATTTTGATTGCATTATGCTCTGAAAAGGATGCATTTACTATTTCTGCCTTACTGCATTTGATTTTGAGGTTTTTATGCCCTAGTATATGATCAATTTTTGTATAGGTTCCATGAACTGCTGAGAAGAAAGTATATTCCTTTCTGTCTCCATTTAGCTTTCACCAAAGATCTATCATATCAAACTTTTCTAGTATTCTATTTACCTCTTTGACTTCTTTCTTATTTATTTTGTGGTTTGATTTATCTAATTCTGAGAGTGCAAGGTTGAGATCTCCCGCTATTATAGTTTTGCTATCTATTTCCTCTTGCAGCTCTCTTAATTTCTCTTTTAAGAATTTAGATGCTGCACCACTTGGTGCATACATGTTTAATATTGATACTGCTTTACTATTGATGCTTCCCTTTAGCAGGATATAATGCCCTTCCTTATCTCTTTTAATTAGATCAATTTTTGTTTTTGCTTGATCTGAGATGAGGATGGCTACTCCTGCTTTTTTGGTTTTGCCTGAAGCATAATAGCTTCTGCTCCACCCTTTTACTTTTAGTTTGAATGTCTCATCCTGTTTCAGGTGTGTTTCCTGTAAACAACATATAGTAGGATTCTGACTTTTAATCCAGTCTGCTAACTGCTTCCTCTTTATGAGGCAGTTTGCCCCATTCACATTTATGGTTAGAAGGACTAATTCTATATTGCTTGCCATCCTATTAACCCCTGCTTATGCTTTTCCCCTTTCCTTCCCTTTTACCCTCCTATCCAGTATTAAACTGGTGAACACCACTTGCTTTTCACAGCCCTCCCTTTTTAGGATCCCTCCCCCACCTTAAAGATCCTCCCCTTATTTTACCCCTTTTCCTCGAAATTACTGTATTCCCTTCCCCTTAGCTTACTCCTTCCCTTTCACTTTTCAATGAAGTGGAAGAAGTTTCACCATAAATCGAATATGTCTATTGATACACACTATGTTCATCTCCCTCCTTCCTTTCTCTCAGATATAATAGGTTACCTTTGCCTCTTCATGAGATGTAGTACCACCACTTTACACTTTTTTATGATATAATCTCCTTTCCACCACTAGTTTCTAAGACAAATTGTACATATGTTCTTTACATATTTTTTTTATTATATATATATATATATATATATATGTATATATATATATATATATATATATATATATATATATATATATATATATATTTTATAATATTATCCCTTGTATTCATTTTTCCAAATTACCCCCCCTCCCTCTATTCCCTCCCCCCGACGACAGGGAATACCATACATTTTACATGTGTTACAATATAGTCTAAGTACAATACATGTGTGTGAATATCATTTTCTTGTTGCACAATAAACATTAGAATCCGAAGGTACATGCAACCTGGGCAGACAGATATTAGTGCTAACAATTTACATTCCCCTCCCAGTGTTTCTTCTCTGGGTGTATCTACCTCTGTCCATCAGAATACATCCTCATACAGTATTGTTGTTGAAGTATACAGTGATCTTCTGGTTCTGCTCATTTCACTCAGCATCAGTTGATTTAAGTCTCTCCAACCCTCTCTGTATTCCTCCTGCTGGTCATTTCTTACCGAGCAATAATATTCCATAACTTTCATATACCACAATTTACCCAACCATTCTCCAACTGATGGACATCCATTCATCTTCCAGTTTCTAGCTACAACAAAAAGAGCTGCCACAAACATTTTGGCACATATATGTCTCTTTCCGCTCTTTAGTATTTCTTTGGGATATAATCCCAGTAGTAGCGCTGCTGGGTCAAAGGGTATGCACAGTTTGATAACTTTTTGGGCATAATTCCAGATTGCTCTCCAGAATGGCTGGATTCTTTCACAACTCCACCAGCAATGTATTAGTGTCCCAATTTCCCCACATCCCCTCCAACATTTGTCATTATTTGTTCCTGTCATCTTAGCCAATCTGACAGGTGTGTAGTGGTATCTCAGAGTGGTCTTAATTTGCATTTCTCTGATCAGTAGTGATTTGGAACACTCTTTCATGTGAGTGGATATAGTTTCAATTTCTTCCTCTGAGAATTGTCTGTTCATATCCTTTGACCATTTATCAATTGGAGAATGGTTCGGTTTCTTATAAATTATGGTCAGTTCTCTATATATTTTGGAAATGAGACCTTTGTCAGAACCTTTGTTTTTAAAAATATTTTCCCAATTTGTTACTTCCCTTCTAATCTTGTTTGCATTAGTATTATTTGTACAGAAACTTTTTAGTTTGATGTAATCAAAATCTTCTATTTTGTGATCAATAATGATCTCTAGTTCTCCTCTGGTCATAAATTCCTTCCTCCTCCACAAGTCTGAGAGGTAGATTATCCTCTGTTCCTCTAATCTATTTATCATCTCCCTCTTTATGCCTAAATCATGGACCCATTTTGATCTTATCTTGGTATATGGTGTTAAGTGTGGATCCATATCTAATTTCTGCCATACTAATTTCCAGTTTTCCCAACAGTTTTTTTCCGAATAATGAATTTTTATCCCTAATGTTGGAATCTTTGGGTTTGTCAAAGATTAGATTGCTATAGATGTACCCTTTTTTGTCCTTTGTATCTAATCTGTTCCACTGATCTACCGGTCTATTTCTTAGCCAATACCAAATGGTTTTGGTGACTGCTGCTATATAATATAGCTTTAGATCAGGTACACTTAGACCACCTTCCTCTGAGTTTTTTTTCATTAGTTCCCTTGCAATTCTTGACCTTTTATTCTTCCATATGAATTTTGTTGTTATTTTTTCTAGGTCATTAAAATAGTTTCTTGGGAGTCTGATTGGTATAGCACTAAATAAATAGATTAGTTTGGGGAGTATTGTCATCTTTATTATATTCGCTCGGCCTATCCAAGAGCACTGAATGTCTTTCCAATTATTTAAATCTGATTTTATTTTTGTGGCAAGTGTTTTTTAATTTTTCTCATATAATTCCTGACTTTTCTTTGGTAGATGGATTCCCAAATATTTTATACTCTCAACATTTGTTTGGAATGGAATTTCTCTTTGTATCTCTTGCTGTTGCATTTTGTTAGTGATATATAAAAATGCCGAGGATTTATGTGGATTTATTTTGTATCCTGCCACTTTGCTGAAATTTTGAATTATTTCTAGTAGCTTTTTAGCAGAGTCTTTGGGGTTCTCTAAGTATACCATCATGTCATCTGCAAAAAGTGATAGTTTCATTTCCTCATTTCCTACTCTAATTCCTTGAATCTCTTTCTCGGCTCTTATTGCCGAGGCTAGCGTTTCTAGTACTATATTGAATAGTAATGGTGATAGTGGGCAAACTTGTTTCACTCATGATCTTACTGGGAAAGGTTGCAGTTTATTTCTATTGCATATTATGCTTACTGATGGTCTTAAATATATACTCCTGATTATTCTAAGGAATAATCCATTTATTCCTATACTCTCAAGAGTTTTTAGTAGGAATGGATGTTGGATTTTGTCAAATGCTTTTTCTGCATCTATTGAGATGATCATATGGTTCTTATTAATTTGATTATTAATATGGTCAATTATATTAATAGTTTTCCTAATATTAAACCAGCCCTGCATTCCTGGAATAAATCCTACTTGATCATAGTGTATTATCTTGGAGATGATTTTCTGAAGTCTTTTTGCTAATATCTTATTTAAGATTTTAGCATCAATATTCATTAAGGAGATTGGTCTATAATTTTCTTTCTCAGTTTTCGATCTACCAGGTTTAGGTATCAGTACCATGTCTGTGTCATAAAAGGAATTTGGTAGGACTCCTTCATCCCCTATTTTTTCAAATAATTTATATAACATTGGGGCTAATTGTTCTTTAAATGTTTGGTAGAATTCACATGTGAATCCATCTGGCCCTGGGGATTTTTTCCTGGGGAGTTGATTAATAGCTTGTTCTATTTCTTTTTCTGAAATGGGACTATTTAAGCAATTTATCTCCTCCTCTGTTAATCTAGGGAGCCTATATTTTTGGAGGAAGTCATCCATTTCACTTAAGTTATCAAATTTATTGGCATAAAGTTGGGCAAAGTAACTCCTTATTATTTCTCTAATTTCCTCTTCATTGGTGGAAAGATCCCCCTTTTCATTTGTAAGACTATCAATTTGATTTTCCTCTTTCTTTTTTTTGATCAAATTTACCAAAGGTTTATCTATTTTATTGGCTTTTTCATAAAACCAACTCTTGGTTTTATTTATTAATTCAATAGTTTTTTTACTTTCAATTTTATTGATTTCTCCTTTTAATTTTTGTATTTCGAGTTTAATTTTTGGTTGGGGGTTTATAATTTGGTCTTTTTCTAGCCTTTTAAGTTGTAAGCCCAATTCGTTAATCTTCTCTTTCTCAATTTTCTTCAAATAAGCCTCTAAAGATATAAAATTTCCCCTTATTACCGCTTTAGCTGCATCCCAAAGATTTTGATATGATGTCTCATCATTATCATTATCTTGGGTGAAATTGTTAATTGTTTCTATAATTTGCTCTTTCACCCAGTCATTCTTTAAGATGAGATTATTCAGTTTCCAATTACTTTTTGGTCTATTTACCCCTAACTTTTTACTGAATGTAGCTTTTATTGCATTGTGATCTGAGAAGAAGGCATTTATTATTTCTGCCTTCCTACATTTAATTTTGAGATCTTTATGTCCTAGTATATGGTCAATTTTTGTATAGGATCCATGAACTGCTGAGAAGAAAGTATATTCCTTCCTATTGCCATTCAGTTTTCTCCAAAGGTCTATCATACCTAGTTTTTCTAATGTTCTATTTACTTTTTTAATTTCTTTCTTGTTTGTTTTGTGGTTTGATTTGTCTAAATCTGAGAGTGCAAGGTTGAGATCTCCCACTATTATAGTTTTACTGTCTATTTCTTCTTGCAATTCTCTTAACTTTTCCTTTAGAAAGTTAGATGCTATACCACTTGGTGCATATATGTTTAGTATTGATATGGCTTCATTATTTATGCTACCTTTCAGCAGGATATAGTTTCCTTCCTTATCTTTTTTAACGATATCTACTTCTGCTTTTGCTTGATCTGAGATAAGGATAGCTACCCCTGCTTTTTTGGCTTTACCTGAAGCATAATAGGCTCTGTTCCAACCTTTTACCTTTACTCTGTATGTATCTCCCTGCTTTAAGTGTGTTTCCTGTAGGCAACATATTGTAGGGTTCTGCTTTTTGATCCAATCTACTATCCGTCTCCGTTTGATGGGATCGTTCATCCCATTTACATTTACAGTTAAAATTACTAATTCTGTATTTCCTGCCATCGTATTATCCCCAGATTATGCTTTTTTCCCTTGACCCCCCTGATCCCCCTCCCCGATATTTAATTTACAGACCCCCCCTGTGACGCGCAACCCTCCCTCTTTTTTTTTTTTTTTTTTAATTTTTTTTAGGATCCCTCCCCCCTCCCTCCAAGTCCCTTCACTTATTCCCCTTTTCCTTTTCCCTTTTCCTCTCCCCCCTTTTAATGAGGTGAGAGAAAATTCTCTGAAAAACAAATATGTTAATTATTTACTCTTTGAGCCTCTTCTGATGAGAGTAAGATTCACACAATGATTCTCCCCCTCACTAAGTTCCCTCAGATATGGTGTATTTTCTATGTCTCTTCCTGGGATGTAGTTTCCCTCTTTTTATCACTCCTTCCCCTTTTTCTGAACCGACCTCCTTCCCTTTACTACACCCCCCTTTTTTTCTTTTATATCAGTAAAATCAAATTATCCTTGAGTATTTTTTATATACCCACAACAGAGTTACAGTTCTCAAGGGTTCTGTGTACCTTTTTCTGTTTCTCTTCAGTCTTGTGGATGTAGATCAAATTTTTTGTTTAAGTCTGGTTTTTTTCTTAGAAACATATAGAATTCCTCTGTTTCATTGAATGACCATCTTCTTCCATGGAAAAAGATGCTAAACTTAGCTGGGTAGTTCATTCTTGGTTGCAGTCCTTGATCTTTTGCCTTACGGAATATCAGGTTCCAGGCCCTTCTATCTTTTAATGTGGAGGCAGCCAGATCTTGGGTGACCCTTATTGTGGCACCTTGGTATTTAAATTGTTTTTTTCTAGCTGCTTGCAGGATTTTCTCCTTTGTGTGGTAATTCTGCAGCTTAGCCACAATATTCCGTGGTGTTCTTTTTTTAGGGTCTATTTCAGAAGGAGTTCGATGAATTCTTTCCACATCTACTTTCCCTTCTGTTTCTATTATCTCTGGACAGTTCTCTTTGATAATTTCCTGTAAAATAGAATCTAGGCTCTTTTTTTGGTCATAGTTTTCTGGAAGTCCAATAATCCGCAGATTATCTCTCCTAGATCTATTTTCCAGGTCTATAGATTTTCCCAGTAAGTATTTGACGTTGTTCTCCAGCTTCTCATTTTTTTTGTTTTGTTTGACTGATTCTTGGGTTCTCTGTGAATCATTCATTTCTATTTGTTCCATCCTGACTTTTAAGGAGTTATTTTCTTCTTTCACAGTTTTTAGTTCTTTTTGTAAATGCCCAATTTCGTTTTTAAATGAATTATTTTGCTCTATTGAATTTTTTTCCATTTCCCTAATTTTTTTTTTGAGAATTATTTTCTTTTTCCAATTCAGAAATTCTATTTTCTTGAGACTTTTTTATCTTTTCCAATTCAGAAATCCTACTTTCCTGTGTTTTTTTAACCTTTTCTAATTCACTAATTTTGTTTCCCTGCATCTCCTGTGAATTCTTTATTTTTTCCAACTCCAATTTCAGGACGTTGTTATTCTCTATCATAACTTCCCTTTCTTTTCCCCATTTTTCTTCGATCTCCCTCAATTTTTTAAGAGCTTCTTCTAGGAGAGAGTTATGTGATGGGGGGCAGGAATCGTTCCCCTTTAGGTTGTTATCTTCTGAATCTTTGCTGTTAACTTCCTCGGGGTTGGATACCCGCTCTTTCTCTGTATAGAAGGAATCTATAGTTTTTCTAGCTTTTTTGCTCATACTTAAAAAATGTTTTGGGGTCTGTCCCTGAGGTAGGAAATTATTTACTTCTTTACCAGCTTCCTCCCAGACCGGATGGATGCAGCGGCCCCTGCGCCGGAGCTAAGATAGAGCTCTGGGAGAGAGTTCCCCACCCCCTCCCTGGAAGTGCCTCAGAGGTGATTAGCACTACTGTGCTTCAAGGGCGTAGAATAGTGAAGACTGCAGGAAGCCCAGCCTATGTGTCTGGGTGGGGAGTGGATGTCTGCAGCAGGTGACGTGAGAAGCTCCTGTGCTCAAACTGGAAGTGTCTGCCAGAAACCGCGGTCCCTAGTTCAAAGGTTCCGCTTCTCTGGGACTTCCTGGAGCTGAGTTCCACTCCCTCCAGCTAAGCTAGGCAGTGTGTGTTGCCTTGGGCCGTATCCACCCACTTGTCAGTCTCTTAACTATTCTCAGGAGGTAGCTGAGGCCACACCCCCTGGTGCCGAGTCCGCTGAGTCACCCCCCAGGATCGGGGAAAATCTAATCTGAGTTTTAAAATATTTTGGCTTTCTCTTCTGAACTGCTAAATAATTAGCAGAGAAGAGTTAACAGCCTGTGCCAGATTCCTTTACCTCAGTGGCTTCTCTGATCCCAGAGCCCTTCCCAGCGCAATGGGCGCAGTGTGCCCCTACCCCACCGTCTGTGCTGGTCTTTCTTATTCCTCCCCTGAGAACTGACCTTTCCTGTTGAAACTCCAGATTCTCTTCAGCTGGTAAGTCGTGCTTCCAGTCCTTGTGGTATCTATCAGTCCTGAGCTAATTTTGAGACTTAATTTATCTAATTGGTTGTGAGGGAGTGAGGACGTTCACTGAGTCGTGTGTTTCTTCTCCGCCATCTTGGCTCCGCCCCCTCTTTACATATTTTTTTGACAGAAGTATAGTTCTCAAGATTTCTTTTTACCTTTTTAGAAATCTCTTGAGTTCTGTATTTGAAGATCAAACCTTTTATGTAGGTCTGGTTTTTTCATCAAAAATAGATGGAATTCATTTATTTTGTTAAATGTCCATCTTCTTCCCTGGAAAACGATGCACATTCTTGCTGGGTAAGTTATTCTTGGCTGCATACCAAGTTCCTTAGCCTTTCGGAATATCATGTTCCAGGCCCTGCGTTCTTTTAATGTGGACGCTGCTAGATCCTGGGTTATCCTTATTGTGGATCCTCCATATCTGAATTGTTTTTTTCTAGCAGCTTCCAATATCTTTTCCTTTGTCTGATGGTTCTTGAACTTGGCCACTATATTTCTTGGCGTTTTGATTTTAGGGTCCCTTTCAGTAGGTGATCGATGAATTTTTTCAATGTCTATTTTACCCTCTGTTTCCAAAACGTCTGGGCAGTTCTCTTTGATAATTTCCTCGAAAATGGTGTCCAAGCTCTTTTTTTCCTCCCATTTTTCAGGGAGTCCGATTATTCTCAAATTGTCTCTCCTGGATCTGTTTTCCAGGTCTGTTGTCTTTCTCGTAAGGTACTTGACAGTCTTTTCAATTGTTTCATTTCTCTGGTTTTCCTTGACTCCCTCTTGGTTTCTCCTTGAGTCATTCATTTCGACTTGTTCCAGTCTAATTTTCAATGATGTATTTTCTTCACTCACTTTTTTTATATCTCTTTGTAATTGTCCAATTGAGTTTTTATCTTCTATGGAATTTTTTCCCATTTTATCCATTTTAATTTTTAGAGAGCTGATTTCTTTTTCCAGCTCACTAATCCTGTTTTCCTTGGAGTTGTTTACCTTTTCCAGCTCACTAATCCTGTTTTCCTTGGAGTTGTTTACCTTTTCCACCTCACTAATCTTGTTTCTCAATGATTTGATTTCTTTATCCACTCTGTCTTTGAATGCATGGGATGACTTCTCCAGGCTCTCTTGCCAAGCTTCCCTTTCCTTTTCCCATTTCTCTTCCAGCTCTCTTGTGAGAGCCTTTTTGATTTCCTCTATGAGGTTCTTTTGTATTGAGGAGCAGCTTATATCCCTCCCAGGGGATACATCTGGGGACAGTCTGTTCCTAGTCTCCTCAGCATTTGAAGTCTGCTCCCTCTCCACACAGAAGCTGTCAATGGTTAGAGCCCTTTTGAATTTTTTGTTCATTTTGTCAGAGCAGGAATCAAAGAAAACAAACTGACAAGAGAAACAATTGGTCTGTTTTTTGGGGACTGGGGCTGGATGGTATTAATGGGCTTCCTCTACAGACTGGGGGTAGGGCAGCAGAGAGGCACTAACAGAACAGTGATGACTGTACTGAGTCTGAGCTCTGAGGCTCCGAGAATGCACAGAGTCAGTCCAGGTGGGGGTTGGGGGTGGCCGGGCTCTGAGAGATGCTGGCTTTCTGGGGTTTTAATCTTCACCTCCGGTGTTTACGCCCTCTCCCTGCTCCTGGCTTGCTGCCAAGACGGAGCATCCACACTGGGGCAAAAGCCCTTTCACAGAAACGGCAGAGATCACACCCCTCCCCCTCTGGTCTGAGCTGTGTGAGCTGCCTGTCTTGCTCTGGCTGTCTGCCCTCAGTCTGCGCCCAGTCTGATTGACCCTCCCCCGAGCAAACACAGACCTTTTCTGGCGACTTTCAAGGATGTCTTCTCTTGGTGATAATTTGTGGATTTCTTTCTGGGTCAAGCATTAAGTCACAGGCTTGTCATGAAGTAAGTTCTGAGAGAAAACGAGGAGCTCAAGCAGCTGTCTGCCTCCATGCCGCCATCTTGGCCGGAAGTGGGAGTCTTATTATTATTATTATTTTAGTAAAGGCATTTGATTTATTCGATAACATTGATTGATAACACAGAATTTTTATGCCACAAGGACACAGGCTTTGCCAACTCCCTATTTTTTTTTTCCTCTGCTCTTCTGTTGAATAACTTTGCCTTCACATAACTTGGTGTTTGGGGAGTTTCTCTTTTTCTAGGACTTTGCACTAATCCAACTGAACAACATCAATGATAGGGCCAAATCCCTCCTTGCTTTTGGCAGCATTAAACCTGATTCAGTATCCACAGCTCGTCAAAGTTGATAGTTGGACAATAGCTCTGGTTCTTCTTCAAATGGTAGTGTCTCATACCCACTTTCTTGAAATAACTTGGATGATATTTGTCTAAGTCAATCAGGTAATGGTGCAGTCCTCTGGCCTTGGCATCTGGGGTGCTTTCTGTGTCTGTCCATGTGCCCGTGGCTTGCCCAAGACCTGCCTTTTCCTTAGTCAGGAAAGTATATTGCAAACCACTGCAAAAAAGAAATAAAAGCTGCCATTCCTTTTATTAAAAAAAAAAAATCACACTTTTTAAAAAACTGTTAATTCACCTCTTTCTGGAACTCTACTTGAAGGTGTGCTCAAGCTTCATTTATTTTTGAGACTTTGTTTTTAGATATTTTGAAATAATTTTCTTCTATGTTAATCTTGGGAATTCACCTTTTTATGGTGGAATATGTGCTTGTTTGTTTTGTTTTATTTATTCATTTTTCTAACCTATTTCCTAACCAGACTTGAAGTGAGCACTAGACTCTGGAGTCTACTGGAGCTCCTACTCCAGTAATATCTTTGCAGACCTCAGAATAGACTTGACTCTGGAAATGACACTAGTCTCTACTTTTTATTTCTGACCCATTGCACTGTTGCTTTAATCAGAACTTACTCCTCTCTTGGTACATCAGCCTGGTCTCATTCCAGCTCCTGACCAGCAAGTAGTCCTCCTTCACATAGGGGTCCTTCTCAGTACCTCTGGGTGATAGACAACAGAGATGCCAGATGACAATTGTTCCTGCCTTGGTATTTCAGTATGTATCTGGAACCTCATTCCTGTATGCCCAGATTCTCTCTAGGTGCTGAAATGCTTCACTCTTGGAGCTACTATAGGCCAGACTCTATTTTTAATATCCACATATCTTTCTGTTTTCCTATGATGATTTGAGATGGAAAAATGACTTCATGTGACTTTATTTTGGATTTCTCCAACAGGATTCAATCTAGTTCTTTTTTTTAGATCTGTTAGGAAGTTGTTTTGGTTGGAGCACATTTTATTTTTTTCTCCTGCTCCTTCATTTTGCTTTCATCCTCATACTCACAATTTTAAGTGATTTTAGAAAGATAAACAAAATCACATATACATACACACACAAATCACATGAAGCTTAAAGTTTGTCCATGGAATATGGATGTAAAATAAACAATAATAATCTTCTTTGATAAAAATAAGAATAGTATTATTTTGTTATTATTAATCTTACATAACACATTAACTTAAATGCATTAACTAATATGTACTACATATATGGGCTAATTGCATATAGATAAGCCTCAGTATATAGATAAACCTTAGAAACTTCAGAAAAAATTTTCCTTTTATTCCCACCTATTTCTTTCTCTGTCCAGGGAAAGGCATTGCCCCAATTTGATATAGGGATGACTATTTCTTGACATGAGTAGTTTGACTGATTAAGACTATGAATAAAGTTCATCCTTAGAACAATTTCCACAGAGAACGTAAAGAATTATGACAGTTTGTAGGAAATTCACGGAAAACAAGGATTTAGGGGCAGAACCACCTAAATAATTGTCTCCTTCAATTCTCTCCCTCTTTTTCTCCCTCTTCCCTTTGCTGTCCCCCCTCTCTCCCATACACACCTTTGAGTCCCTTGTGATTGCCTTTACTAAGCCTTTACTAAGTTTCTTATAAAAACTTGAATTAACAATTTCAGCCAACATATGAAATACGGAGAGCAGTGGCTAATGGAGCAGTCCTACAAAAAAATAATGAGCTATGGGCATCAGTCATTGTCAAGCTATACTACATTCTTATGTTCGGAACACTAATCAACTTGGAAAAATTCTGCTCCATTCTGATTTTCTTTCCAACAGTTACAAAATTAGTCACTTATGGAATATTAAAACTTTCTCTCATTATACATGAAGAGTCTTACTTATTTGGGGATGGAAGTTACTAAAATTACAACCCAGTGCCACACATAGAAGCAAGTGGATTTGCTATAAATTAATGTTATTAGTTTTACTTCTTCCCTTCTTCACTTAAGTTCCCCTCATATTCTTTACCTTTCTTTCCCAACAAAATCCTTCCAACAGCATCCATTTTATAACTTAAAATGTATATGTTCTATCTGCCCACATCGTCATTCTTGTGTAACTTTCTAGTTGTCTTGCAATCATTGTTTCTTTCTCTGGAAAAAGTGTAATACTGGAATTTGATGTAATAAAACTAATTCGATTCTGTCCATGTGATATCTTCATCTTTGTAGATAGTTCCTCTGATAGTGCAAATTGCAATGAATTCTTTCATTTCTATCTATGGCTTTTGTCATTAATGATCAGTAAAACCTTTTAAAAGAGTTTATTATGGAAATACATGGAAAACCTGATCTTTCCATAAAGTTTTTTTTTTTTTTTTTTTCCCCATGATTAGATTATCTTCTTTTCGGGTCATATATCTTTCATTTCAAACGCTTAGAAAAAAATCTAATTATATGCTGAAAAAAGTGACCAAGAAAATATTAATAACAAAGTCAAGTAAGATCCTTTCCATTGTTAGATCACATTGTTGCAATGAGGTGAAATGTGGTGCTTCCCTTTTGCCCATGTATATTAATTTTCCTTCTAGCCAATTAAAAATTATTCTAATCCACATTCCACAAAACAATCCATCAAACTTTGAAAGATAATGAATAAGTATTCTCTAAGTCTTATCTTCTCCAAGGAAGGACAGTAAAAAATTAATTCAATCACTAATATTACATTTATAAGTTCTACCTTTTAGGCCACTGAAATCATACTGAATATTATCTTTCCTACAAAGAAACTTGTTCCTATGTGTTATAAATAAGGGAGTTTTTTGTGTGACTCTACAATGCTAAATTTACTTTGAGGTTCTATAGAGATAATATAGTTAAGGTTCAGGTCATCTAATCCTGAGCATTCATCTTTGTCTAGACTTCTTTTAGAATCATCAAATTATATACACTCATATGCAAATATTCTCTTTTTCTATTTTGTTATAAATCATTGAGTTAATTCTTTATATCTGGCAGGGACTATAAAAAAACACATTACAAAAGATATTAAAGGTATAACCAAATGCCCTTTTAACAATAAAGTGGAGATTAAAGTGAATTGTTCTATAAGCTATTTGAGAAAGCATGTCATAAGCATTAGACTAAGAAATGGTATATTAATTAAAAATAGAGTTGTGGGCTTTTTTCATCTGGCTGGGTCGGGGGGATGAAAGGGAACTCAGAAAGTACCAATTAATTTTTTAAAAAGTCTTTGAATTTAGTGAAGTACCATTGCTACACTTGATGTTTACTTGTCCTTTGAAATATATGTACCAGTATAGCATGTGAGCTACATTTGAGAAAGGATCATTTAAATTCAAATATTTGGATATTGCAGAAATGGCACCACTTTCTCCTCATATAGTAAATTCTGGTGAAATTATTTCTCTTTGATACATATTTTTCCTATCTTTCTAGTTTTCACTTCTTCTTTATCCCATCCTACATTGGGCTCCTATTTCCACCATTTCTATTAATTTTTTTTTTCCCTGTAAAAGCATTTTCTTAGGGAAAAAGATGAAAAATGATTCACATTGAAATATGAATTGTTGGCAATACTCAGTGTATTAATATATTACTTATATTGGATTATTTTCATTTTCAAGAGAGCTGAAAAGAAAACTTTGGGAGGTTAAGCCAAAAGATGAATGTCTCACCGTGAAATCACTGCAAATAATATGCTTGAAATATTGAAAATTATGTAAAATCATAAGGCTTTTTCATGGTTAATGAGATCATGCTGCATAGCAACCACTCTCTTTTCCTCTAGTAAAGCTGTTCTTATTTGGAAATGTATAATTACTACTTGAAGATGTAGTAAGTTTTCTTTGCTTTCTATTGAGGGAATGTTATGTTTGGAGAGAGGAAAGAGAATGGAGAATAGATATAAATGACAGTTTAAAAGGGATGGTCAAATAGAGGATATACAGTAGTACTTACAGGTAGCAGGGAATGAGCCAGTAGATGGGAATGATTAAAGATTAAAGAATAATTGTGAGAGCCCTCAACTGGAGGAAATAGGAGGAAATCGGATCACAATCAGAAATAGAGGAGTAGGACTGTGTGTGAGAAGAGCATTTTTTTTTTTTTTAATTAGAGGCTAAAATTAAGGAGGAGAAAACATGGAAGGGAGATGATGACAATTGATTTTGAGTTGTTTTCTTATTAAAGTATAAAGTTCTCTCTCTCCTTCCTTCCCTCCCTCCCTCTCTCTCTTATGAAACAGCCAGACAACAAATTAAGAAAATTAAGAATTAAACAAATTTGCCCTTATTTCAATAAGAATGTAATTCAATAAGGATGCTCTAAAAGTCTTAGTGAAATTTTTAGCTCTGATAGTTTAAAGCTATACTGAGACATATGGGAAACACTGCATTTAATCCTAATTACTATATCTAACTCCCTGATAAAAAATTTAAATCATACAAAATAACCAAATTGATATGAATAGAAAGATATAATCATACATTGAAGGTTATTTGTGAGGAAAAGGGGAAGTACTAAGATGAATAGGGTGGTTGAACCTGAAAGAAACTCTGCAAAAGAAAGAAGAAAAAAAAAAAAAAAAACAAGAACATGTGTAATTATTAAGCATACACCTATTTTCTTGGCTTTCTTCTCTCACATTTTTGAGAATATTTTGCATACTTACTGAAATATACTTGATCAAAATCAGAAGAAAGAGGGCAAGTGCTTGTGACTTGTGATCTCTCACTCGCCAAGAAACACTGCTCTTCTTTTTTCACTATTTATTTTCAACAAAATCAGACTCGGATAGCTTTTCAAGATTGAGTTTTTCAATCCTAACTACAGATGAAATTAGTATAACCAAATATATTAAATGAATCAATAGTGTTATTTGGTGTCCAGTGACATTGGCCTACTTTTTGTTCTATGTATAAGACACCAATTTCTCAGCTCTGAGTATATTTTTGGGAAGAAGGTTACTTCAGGATATTATATATTAAGCAATAAATATTGAATGAATAATTGCTCTATGTCCCATGGAAGATAGAAAAAAAATTAGAAGATACATTTTTACATTTATTTATTTTAAAAAATAGATGAACATACAGAATTAAAGAATGTGAAATCCAAAAAAGTTTGTTTAGTACTTACTTATGTAAAGCATTAATCTGGGTACTAAAATGGTTACAGTGATAAATAGATTATTTTACTACTCTCACAGAACAACAATCAATGCAAATTCAGTGGGTAGTGTGCTGGGTCTGGAATGAAGAAGGTCTGAGTTCCAATCCAGCTTCAGGCACTTACTAATTCTGTGACCCTGGATGATTTACTTAAACTTTGTTTGCCTAGGGTACTTCATTTGAAAAATGGGGATAATAATAGCACCTAGGTACCAGGTTTTCTGTGATGGTCAAATAAGATAATAATTGTAAAACATGAAGCATAATGCCTGGCTCATAGCAAGAACTAAAAAAATGTTGGCTGTTATTATTATTATTATTATTATTATAAATAGGAACATTTTTTAAAGATTCATGATTTCAGTAGAAAGTTTTATATTTCTGAGTGAATTATAAATCACTTGGTCTCCAAAGTAATTTTTAAAAAAATTTTTTGGTCATAAATTGGCATTTATTATTTAAGTTCCAGAATAAGTCATGAAAAGGGTGTGGGAAAAACATTCAGAACAAAGTCATAGATGGGGGAGGGGAAGGAGGGAGGAGAGAAGGAGATCCGAGTCTCTCATCTGTGGCTGATCCTGATTTTGGAGCCTTGAACCAAGAGACACCATAAAACACATTTTGATTAGGTGAAGTTCTAAGGGATACAGTTTTAGGAAAACATTAAGGGGTGGTCATGATTACACATCCAATCAAAGGTGAAGTTTGGGATTCTTCTTGAATCAGCAGTACTGTCTTCTTTCATGGAATTGAAGCATAGTGGAAAAGTTTGATTCCCAGCACCTCAGTTGTTATGAAACATTTTTAAAAATAATGTTTTTGTGCTAAGGGATTCTTTCATTATATCTCTAACATCTTGTCTTTTGCAAGCATCTTGTAGGCTGCTTGTTGAAGAACTTTACTTACTCCTCAAATAAAGTAATCTGATCCAGAAAAGGCTTAAGTGCTACATATTTCTGGTTTAAATTGTTTCAGTTTCTACTTATGTTTACTGTAATGTCTTTCATATCTAGATACTTTAGGCTAATCAGTGTGTTCATATTTTCCAGAAGTTTATAATCTTTACTGGCGGCTGTCAGCTCATCTTTCAGATAAATAGCCATTTTGGAGAACATGTCTTGACACAGCCTTGTGATGCCTACTTCTATAAGTTCTGTAGCCTCCTTAGCCATTTCCATCATTGCAATATCCAAATCAGGAAAGAAAGGAAAAAGAAATGATGGAGAGAAGGATAGGAATCAGAGAGGAAAGTGGAGGGAAGAAAAAGGAGAGAAGGGGAAAAATGGAGAAATAAAAGAGAATGAGAACAAAAGGGGTAAGATTACAAGAGAGAGAGGTGAAAAGGAGAAGAGAGAGAAAGGGATTCAATTTTATTTTTAACAAAACATATACTGCTCTCTATATAAATAAAAGCTTAAAACAGCTTTTAAATAATCTTATTAACAGCCATTTTTGACAGTCACTGATATATCTCTCTAATAGCCACTGAAATGTGCTCTTTAAGAGTTGACATTTGCACTTATTCTTGGAGTAATTTCCATTCTTTAAAAAGACATATAACAAAAATATACAACAAAAAAAAGTCTACTCAATCACATTTGGAAGGTTTTGAATACAGCAAACAACAGGTAGAAAACTAACTTAAGATGGGTACACCAATATATTTTTGAAACATCTAGGTAGGGACAAATATTTTAGATAGAATAATGTTAGTAGAAATACACTCATAAGAATTGCTGTCATGAAATAATATTTTAATTTTTTAAAATAATTTGCTCACCACTGAATGTGTATAACATTCTGAAAGGCACTGGGTGACAGTTGTGGAGATCAAAATTATCCTACCTATAATAAGAGAGAGGTCTGAGACAATGGCACTTTATTAAAGAGCCCATAGTGCTTTCCAAAGAAGTGGACTTCAGACCTTCTTCATGATCTGAGATACCACCTCCCTCTTAGAACTATACTCTTATAGGTTATAATTATGCTAAATGTGGAAGTGATTTCATTGGTTAACATATAATACATAGGCTAAAATATGAATACCAGTAGAGTCACAAGTTGGTTAAAGTTATCATAATCAGTGACCTAAGTAGTAATCAGATGGTCAATGGTTATAAGATGGTCACTGCTCCTATTGGATAAGTGATTCATCTAGAGATACAAAAATATTTTGGTGAACTATGTTGTTGTTTTCTCTTTCATGCTGATTTTAGCCACTGTCACAAGGCAAAACAAGGATGGAGAGCCTTTAGTTAACTTCCTATTGTTAAATAAATGAATTGAGAATCTGAAGGTCACAGTTCTGGAGCATTAGGTATAGAATTTTGATATAACACTATCAAATTAACTAATACTGATGGCAATAGAGTAGGGTCCCAAATGAATTACTTCTCCCACAGTCTTTGCCCTAACATTACTTGCAGTAGGGTGGTAGAGTAAAATAAGTCATATGGAATTATCTGAACTTTAGAGAAGTTCAGTAAATTCAGAACTTGAACCTGACTCAAGTCTTACAAATTTCAAGTCCAGAATTCTAACTACTATGACAAACTATTTCTCAACAGAAGGTAATAGGATGATGAGTTCACAGTTGGAAGAGATCTTAGAGATAAACCATTTTAACTCCTTTATTGTAGAAAAGGAAACAAAAGCCAAAAAGATTGACTGATTTGTTTGAGTTCATTTTTTAAAAATTCCTGTGACTCCAACATTCAAAAGAGTCAGAGGTGATTGGATGATTTAACAACCACAAACTAAGTCACAGAGAGGTTGGTTGGGTTGGCCAGTTTACAAAATCAATAAGTAGCAGAGATAAAACCCTGTTGTTTCATGTGCCCATGCATCCACTTGCATTTTTATGAAGTTGGTAGAGTTGAATGCATCAGCATTACCTTTAAAATATATATTGCATTTTTAACAGGTGAAAAGGTATAATTCTGTATTCTAGCATCCCTTCATAACTTTGCATCTTAGTTTTTATTAGCAGCCTTATTTAATTAACAGCTGTACTGTTATTGGCACATACTGTACTTTCTTAGGTAGGAACATTTGCTTTCTGCCTATTTGGCTGGCATTCTCTGCTACTTCCTAGCTAAATCTGATTTTACATTCTCTCCCGGGTGCACAAAGCACTCAAATGCACACTCATTTGTTCTTTTTTACAGTAGAATTTCACAGTGAATTTCACTGCACAGTTGTTGATTAAAGGAGACACAAATCATTTTCATTAACTCATTTAATCAAAATAAGGTAGGCATAATTGTCCTACTTTGATGAGACATATTCACCAATAAGTCTACTTTTTATCAGAGACAGAGCTAGGTTGAGCAATGGACAGAACTCTGGATCTAGAATCAAGGAGATCATTTCAAAAGCTCCCTCAAGGTCTTCCCAATTGTGTAACTCTAGTCAAGTCTTTTAATCTCTGTAAATGAGGGATAATGATATCATCTATCTTATAGGATTGGTGTAACAATCGAGATAACATTTGGGAAATACTTTGCAAACCTTAATGTGCTATATAAAAGCCAACTATTATCTTAACAACCAGGAAAAATTAAAGGAAATTGACCTAAATAAAATGGGCTATGTGGCCTTACTGATACTAGTCTCTTTGTGCTTGATTTTATTATGTAAATGTCAGATTAATACTTCTAAAACATTGCCTTCATCTTATCACATTCTAACTCAAAAACCTTTCATAGTTCCTCAGTGTCAATTAAGATAACAACCAAAACCAGTCCTGAATCTGATACCTTAAAGCCCAACCTACTTCTTTAACCTTACCTGTTCCTAATCCTGAAATCTAAGGACCAATCAACTTCTTTACTCTTATCTGCTACTCAGACCAATGGGTAGCCTTCATTTAAGCAAGAGTATTTTATTAACTCTTCCCAGGACATGAGTTAAATATTACTGACAGCTTTGATTGCAAAGTCTTCCTTACATGAAATAGCCTCTCTTCTTTTCCATTAATTTACATCTTACCTAATCTTCAAGGGAAAACTCTTTATCTTCATGAATCTAATAACATGTAACCCTTCTCAAGTAGAAGGAAAGCCAATCAATCTCACAAAAAGATATGAATGAATAACTGAATATTATTATTGTCCTCACTTATATGTTAAAGAGGAGTTAATTCACTATAATCACTGATATAAATTTTCAGGTAGTATGAAAAAATGGGGTTAAGAATTTCTGATAATCCAAGGAGACATTTTTGGCTGGGGATCTTGTGTTATAATATGATTAATTCTTCTATATCTTGATATGGCTGATCCTGAATTTATATTATGAAGAAAACATTTGCTATGCACTATAGGTCTATTATTAACTCTTTGTAAATAAACAGAGGCACTAGGTTTCTATCATGTAAGAATAAAGGCACATTTGACAACCACAGTGTTTGGATGACTGGATTTTTATCTCTGTTATATTTGTATCCAAATAGATGCATGCATTTGTGTGTGTGTGTATGAGCATGTACACACATCCACACATGTAGTGTATATGTTATATAAGTATGCATGATACCTTATATATGTAAGCATATGTGTTCACATGTATATGAGCTATCATAAATGGGTATCCAGAATCAAGAGCTAATAGTCAGATAAGTAGATAGTATATATATATGCAGACATTGACAGATAAAAAGTATATATGGACACACACGTATCTACATGCACAAATAAACTTTGCATAATATATCAAGACACATATATATATATGTATATATATATATATATATGTGTGTGTGTGTGTATTTATGCATGTTTATGGATACATAGATCAGAGATTAAAATGCACAATATTTCAGGTACTATTTATTGTATACTCATACTATATAGCACATGTGTGTTAGAAATGTACATAAGCACATATACACATGTATACTGATGCATATATGTACACACATATGTGTCTACACATCTGCATGTGTATTTTGGCTTCCCTGTTCTAGGCTACTATATAGAACTATTATATAGTTCTATATAGAATAGAACTAGGTTGTCCTAGCCTATATAGGGTAGATATCTAGTCTACATTATAGTATAGGCTATAGTATACTATACTGTAGTATAATATAATACACTAGGCTATATTAGTATGGTATAAGCCTATACAAGGCCCTGTTTTTAAAGTGATTATTTTTTTCTATTCTCTTGTGGACTGCTATATCTCTTGTATACCAGAGTATTAAAAGTACACTTTCTTGTATAGAATTCATTCTGAATGAAGATTGTGCATGATAATTATAGTTCAACTATTTGTTCTATTTGCTTCTAATGAATTAAGAAATAAGTAAAGAGATGGGGGTGATAAGAACTTCATGATCAGAAAGACCTTTATTGTTTTTAAATTTGCATTTTTTCCTTTTCAACAGGTCTGATCCATGACCAAGAAAGAAGGTTTAGGTTCTATATAGAAGATGGACTTGAGAACAGACTTTGTAAAGCTCTCATGAAGTGTTGGTCAATTCCAAGATGAAAGGTGTGGTAGGAGAGCAAAGCCTAATAACTACAGGCTGCTTTTATCTCTGGAGAGAGCTGACTGGGAGTGATTTTTTTTTTTTTTTTCCCTCAATACAGCTGGAAAAGGAGAATAAGCCATAAGATATAGTTTGGGGCCAGGAAAGGGGAGATGAATATAGCATGAGAAGGTGGACAAAGGAGATGAAAAGAAAGTGGCAACTCAAAGACTCCTCCATAAAGAAAGAATCACAAAGTTAGGATTATTGCCAATGGGCATATTTTTTAAATGCATTTGATGCCCTTTTATCTTGTTGTTTTTTGAAAGTTGAAAGAGATTTTTTTTTCTTGTGGTGGAGGGAGGGGAATAACAAAGCTGTCTGTATGTGTGTTTGTTCTGTTTATTTTAACAGAATACTGTATTGAAAGGCTCTCTACCAGCATGAGTTGAGATAAGAGCTATAGATGGGCCCACTAAGAGTAAAAGCAAACCCAAATCCCACTACTCCAGTAATCATTAAATCACCTCTTTCTAATTATCAAAGAAAACAGGATACTTGTGACAGACTGCCAAACACAATTGGCAATTAGAGAGAATGAGAGGCAGAAAGAGGGAAAAGTAATAGAATATCATGCCCAAAATTGGGAAAATTGAAAAGAGGTAGCAAATAACTTAGAATAGAAGGAGCCTGGTTTTACAGGATGTAACTGAAAGCTATGTTAAGTAAAAGGTAAGAGGGAAGAGGTCAGAGTCAGAAAGGTTAGTTAAGATGGGGAATAACAGGAAATTGCAGTACTTATAGACAATTAAGATTCATATTACAGTATCAGATAATAGATAATCAGGTACTCAGGATAAAAAATTGGACAACAATGGACAAAGATCCAGGGGGAAAAGAAATATGCAAAATAAAAACTTAAGCAAATAAACTAGGTAATGCATGCACAATGTTAACAAAAAGAGTGAAACTTGATTTTTGAGTCAGACTCTAGGAGTGGAGTTAGAATTTCAGTCTAGTCCAATTGTGTATCTAGATATTAATCTCCTCTGAAACATTCCTTTCCAGTGATGATACAATCTCAGTTTGAAGACCTCCATTGAGAATATTACTTCCCAGGATAATCCTTTTCACTTTTGGAGAACCCCAATAGGCACTAATTTTTTGTTGTTGTTTTCCTTTCTGTTGAATAGAAACCTGTAATGTGCTCTCCTGGCAGTTACAATTACTAGTCTGTCCTAGACCCACCAGAGTACCTTTGACCACTGTGCTTAGCAGTGAGAACTCTACCCGGCTCGCCTCCTCTGAGGCCTTCAAAGGTCTCTGGCCACAATCTCTTGAATCTATAGCTTAATAACTGGTAGCGCACTCAAGAACAGCCACGTGTAATCTTAAAAGCCTTTATTATACCTACTCACATAATGCCCTGACTTGTTGGTTCCCAAGTGAACACCTGGTCAGAAGACCCACGTGTTCACTACTAAAATCCTTACCTCTTTTGGCTATCCATCTTGGCTTGGCCACCCAGGCTAGGGAGCCAGGGTGAAGAGCGCCAGGTTAAAGAGAATGACTGCTGCCTGCAGTGGGTTTAAATAGGGCCTGTGAGGTCACACACACACAACCAATCAGCGAGAGAGTCCATTACAAAGCTATCTCAAAATGGACAGGATCCCACCTACAAGGCAGTCCTAATATCCACAGAAATTACTTCCGGGCCTCAATGATGCGCTGTGGTGCTGCCCATTTAAAGGACCCTTACAGAAACCTGACTTTCAGTAACTCCTACCCTCTGTTTTTAGTGTCTGAGATTAAGTAAAAAAATATTAAATGTCTCTTTCACATTGGATACTCTATTGAAAGTTAAGAATTGTTATGTAATTCTAATATTTTCTTTCCATAAACTAAACATCCCAGTTCCTTTATTTTTAAAATAAACTTCTTAATATATACTGTCCAAGAACAATAACAATTTCAGAGTATGGGTGCACTTGAACCACTAGATGAAGGGATATAAGCACACCTGTTTAGAGGGAGGAGTGAAGAATCAAGTGAGTGTGGGGGTTTTAAGGATCCTCACAGAGAGGAAAATCAGAGAACAAGAATATCACATGTAAAATTAGGCATGCATGTGTGCATATGTACACATAGATACATGAACATACAGCTAAACGATCAAATACATAAAAACAGAAACAGTGTTTCCCTCCGCACCCCCCCAAAAAAGAAATATATATATGCCAAAAGATTGTGGACTTCTTTTTATTCTAACTTTTCCCTTGGCAGCTATTTGAATGCAAATTTTGTGTCAAAGGGTAATTTATTCAATGTTATTGAAGCAGTTAATGGTGTTGTAATTTTATTCTTGAATAAGATATTATACATTTATTATTTCAAATATTTAACAGGCCTTGAAATTAACAGTCTGTAGACCAAGACGCACCCCTTCTACCTTCAGTCACATAGAAGGATTTTTCTTTCTGTCCCCCAGTAAAATCATTAAGTACATAACTGCATTTGCTGAAATTTAAATATTGACATAATCAAGACAATTTTAATATATTATAGTCCTCTGTTTTAAAAATGTAGTAAACTTTTGCATACTTTCTAAAACTGGAAGATCTCTGAAATTTTTTTTTTGTTGTTTTTTGTTTTTGTTTTTGTTTTTTTTTTCTGGTAATTTAATAGCTTGGAAAAGGAAACTGTGTTCAGATTATATATCTCCCAGGACTCAATAGATATGCCCTAAATATTTCTTTAAAAACAGATCTATATCTTTGTCTGTCTCTCTATCTAATTTGTATACCCTTTCCTTTAATTTCCTTTAAATTACAGGTATTCTTCCTAATCATGCAAGTTAGTTCCTTACATCCACTTTTCCCTAGATAAGAAGTACAAAATAGGGCAGAGGGTTAACCAGTCTATAATCTAGATCAACTTCATTTAGTTGATTATTACTGTCATGTAATTCTAGATCTTTGATCACCTTATCTCTTTAGATCTAATTTCTCCTTTTTATTTTCTGACCTCTTGACTCCCAAATTATGAATTCATTTTTTACCTTAGAAATTCTTACTTTCTTGCCAAATCTCCTTGTTCCCAGACTATGCATCTGCTTATACCAGAAACTGAGGACTTTTCTCAGCTTGGCTTCACTCAAATCCAAATCACACACAAATCAAGATATTATGCTCATGATATCATTGGTTCTCTCCAAGAATAAAGAATAAACAACAACAACAACAAAGCTTCTTCATAAGATCTCTGAAAGAGAAAGGGAATTCTATAGCACATGATGTGAGTTAAACCTTGTCACACATATTTCTTGCATAGGTGGCTCACAATTTTTAGGGTCTATATTTAAACATAGTCATCTCATGGATGCTGCCTGTATTTGTGAGAAGTTTCTGTATTAACTATCTTTATCATGTTTCTGAGAATAGTAGCAGCTCTTTGGGACCCAACCTCCAATTCAAACAGAAGTTAAGAAATGCTACTTTATCTCTCTTCTTTCTCCTCCTCCTCATCCAAAAGTTGGAAAAATTTACTTTGTCTTGCATTGTTTTCATTTTTGATTTCTTGAAATTTAGCTTGGGAAAACATCCTGCTGATGGCTTATAGAGCATATAAATAGCAATTGTTTTCTGTTCTAGGCAGAAACCTTGAAAAGTTTTCCTTCTCAGATTTATATCTTTGGGACCATCTTTTGTTTCAATTTCTATCTGACTCTTAGTCATTGAATGGGTGTGTCCTCAGACCAACTGAGATTTGTGAAAATCTTTCATTTATAAAGCCCATACACATTCACTATATCCTGGGTCATTGTCATTTGTCTTGAACTTTGTCTTGCAAATGGACTCCCGTGACTCTGGAGAATAAAGTGAGCTTGATGAAAGTTATGCATAGCTCTGTCTAACTCAAATCCAATTCATGTGCAAGTCAAGACATCATACTTTTGATGTCATTGGTCCTCTTCAAAAAGAAAGGATAACAACAGCAAAATATAGGTATGTGTATATTTTTTTTCATTTATTTAAGTAGTCTCAAACGGTACTTTATGGGTAACAGTTTGATTCTAAATATATAACAAATGTAGAAGATAGAGCAGGAGCAAACCTGGGTGATTTCAATCAAACAATAAATAAATTCACAAATATTTATTAAATCCCTACTATTTTCCATGGACTATTCTAGGTGCAAAGGAAAGAAAAAACAAACAAAAAGTAATAATTGTTCACCTCAAGGAATTTATATTCTCTTGGAAGAAATAACATTTATTCTTATAAGGATATATATCTGAAACAAAATCATTGGGGAGGAGGTGAGGGTATGGGAATAAACCTCATATAGGCTGTGGTTCTTGAGATGAGATTTGAAGGTAAGCAGGAATTCTAAGGAAGAAGGAAAGGAGGTAAATTTGGGTGAAAGTACAGAGATGTGTTAGAGAACTTCTTCTATAAAAACAACAAGAAAACTTGGCTTTGTGGAGTTAGTGTGCTAAGAATTTCAAAAGGTCAAAAGCATTTTATTTATCCCTAGAAGCAATAAAGAGTCATTGGAGTTTTTAAGCAGAGGAATGAGATGCTTAAACCTATACTTTAGGAATATCACCTTGACAGGTGCCTTCCTGGATAGCCTCTATTCTCAGCTCAGCCCCAGAGATAGCAGCCATTTTTAAAGAGTTGCTAAAAGTCGAAAGCAAAACATTGAGTTTCTTTCAGTGCTCTGCCTAAACACTACTTCCTATTTGATGACTTTCCTTGTCCTCTTATCTACCTTATATGTATTTTGTACATTTTTGCATACATTTATTTTTTATATATCTCCTTTCCCCCTTACAGAATCTAAATTCCTTGAGACTGGAGATTGTTTCACTTATATGCTCGTATCTCCATTCCTTAGCACCCTACATGAAAGATAATAGGTGAGTAAGAAATGTTTAATGGTTGATTAATGTTTCAATTTCATTTGCTTACAAACTTTTCTAATTACTGGAAACAGAGAGAATGTAGGGGCAATGAATAACTTGATTCATCCTTTACAAGGAGTAACAAGAGTTCTGAGACCCAGCATTCTAGAGAGGTATTAGACCCAACTGAGAAGGCTCAGCACAAGCTCATGGCTTCATGAGAAGCCAAAAACAGAAGTGAATCAAAGTGTCTCATCCTAGTTTCCTGAACTTAGCATCATAGAACATAATGACCTGAAGTTGGAGAACCAACAAAACATTGAGCTATGATTGCAGGGGGCAAATATGAATTTTGCTCTCTTCACTGATATCCTTTATATTGATGCTAAAGCACTAAAGAGCAGAGAGTTTCCCTTTAACAACCCTAAATTCATTTCTCTTTCTGAAATAGTGCATTAGGGCTGAAGGTTCTTTCCCCGGAGGGCAAAGGAATATAGAATATGATAGCTTGAATTTCTTCAAACTACAACCATCTTTCCTGGCTGAAGGTCATCCATACATTTTGGTTAGAATTATAAAACTGCAGACTTGTATATGACTCAGGGGAATTTGTGAATCACAGAGGGAAAAAAAGAGTGCTTTGATTGTTATGAACACCTGTGAGAAGTTTGTCTGTTTTGTCTGATTTTTTCCATGTCTGTGGGGTTATAATATGTGCTGTTCTGTATCTAATGTGTATCATTAACTTCAATATTTATATAGGAATTGAGGTCTCTTTATAATCAGATTTGAAGAAAGCTAGATATGAACTATATGCCAAAATTCCTAGAAGAAATTATAGGCTAGGGAAGAACAAACCAAAATGAGTAATTTCAGGAACATTTACCTAAAATTGAACCCAGTTTGTGTAAATCTAGAGCTTGGGGATCTTGGTGATAGATTACAGTGTTTTTTGTTTTTTATTTTTTGTTTTTTGTTTTTTTTCTCTCTATGATCATATGGGCATTCACATGGGAAAGATCACTTTGACAGCTCAGGCATAGAAATCTTGTTTTAAAATAACAACAGTTTGGCATCTGTTGAAACTCACTTGGATGATTGTTCAAATCATGGCACATCAGGGCCCTCAATGCTAAGAAAGCCAGCAAATATGTTCACTTAGCATCTGGGTGATAGTACTTCTAGTTTAGGAATGATGTTTCTGAAGGTAAATGGTAATGTGCAAACATATGGGTATACCTGAGGAAAAAAAAAAGAAATAAAATCATTTCTAGAGTAGGGGTCCTTAACATTTCTGTCAGTGTCATGGACCTTCCTTTGGTAATTTAATGAAGCTTGTAGAAAACAGTGTTATCAAAAATTTCCAAATTTCACTCCAGTCAATAACCCTTGTTTTCTGACATTGTCACCCAGGGCTTTTCTCTTACAAACAGAAAAGGAAAAGACAAATCAGTGGCTTTAGCTAGTCTACAGTGAAGGGCAAAGAATCAGTGAAAACACAGTGACTTGGACTTAAATCAGAATTTGTGATAATTCCAACATAGAGATTTTCTCTTTGCACTATGAAAAAAAATAGTTTGTTAATGAAATGAATAACATAAAACAGATTGGAAAGAAGACTAGTCAAACTGTTTGAAGTAACATATGTTTTCACAGACTTTAAGGCTCTATTTATTTGCATGCAAAAAAATGTGCACCAATTGAAAGCCATTTTATCTTATTCATCAACGAGAACCCAGTCAGAGACTCTCTTAAAGGACACTTTTTTGCATCCTTATTTGAATTACTTTTGGGACAATTAATCCAAATTAATGAGACATTACAGATGTTCATGTCTCCATGCAGAATTCCATCCTATTGCCTAGAAATTTGCAATCCTAACTCAGAGAGAAAAAGAAGTGAACAATAAAATGATTTTCTTAGGAATCCTTACCTACATTCTTCAAACTATGGACTCATAGGCACCTTAAACAAAAAGTAATGAGATTTTAAGACCCTTACATGAAAGGTATTTTCTGAAAGAAAATTATTTTCCCTGCTGGGCATATTTTCAACTCAGAGAGAAATACTTTTCTCATCTAAGTCCTCTTGTCAGGTGATATTTTGAGTGTGGTGATATTTTAATAACATATTTCATTCAAAGTTTTGTAAATGATTACCTCATTAATGCACTGGTGACCCTATGTGAATTAGTATTTACAGCCACATTTCAGAAAAAAGATACCAAGAAGAATAAAGGTTAAAAGGTTTGGTTTAGATCAAGAAACAAGTCACTAATATAGTTAGGTACAGAGTTTTAAGGTCCACACCCAAAAATTACTACTTTTTAGATTTGATTTTACTTTGGAAACCAAGTTGAAAAAGGGAGAAATAGACAGGAAAGGGACTTAATCATGAACTCAGTAGGAATGTGGGAGAGGAAAGCAAATCAGGTTTTCTTTCTTTTCTTGTTTTGTTTTCCTCCCCAACACAGAATACTAAGAAAAACAGGGCTTAAGACAGTGTTTAGAATATAGTAATCACTTAATAAATGCTTGTTGACTTTAATTTATTTACTCACTCCCCCTTCATTGTATAGATACTGATTATATGGCATCTCGGTATAATGGAAAAATCTTTAAAAAGAAAGTTTGATGATCTGGATTTTCTTCCTGAATCTGCCACTTTCTATGTGATACTGGGAAAATTACAAATCCCCCCCCTTAGACTATAGTTTTCTTATTTGTAAAATGTGTTCAAATATTTTCCAAAGCCTCTTTTGTCTCTAAAATTCTATCACAATTAAGATAATGCCTAAAAATAAACAATAACAGACAAAAAACAGCCCTATTAAAATATGATATTGTTTAATCGTTTTTAGCAGTGTTTAATTCTTTGTGACCCCATTTGAAGTTTTCATAGCGAAGATATAGAATGGTTTACCCTTTGCTTATTTGATATATGAGGAAATGGAGACAAACAAGGTTAAGTGACTTGCCCAGGATCATAGCAGTATCTGAAGCCAGATTTCAGTTCAGAATGATGAGTTTTTCCTGATTTCAAGGCCCAGAACTCTAGCCACTATGCCACTTAAGTACCTTAATAAAAATGCATACATACATACATACATACATACATACATACATATATATTAATGTAAAATAAATTTCCTGCCAGATGAGGAGGAAGGGGGGAAAAGAAGGAAGGAAATAAATATGCTCTAATATGTCTTTAATCTTAAAAGGGATTTTTTTGAAAAAAATTCAGTTATTTTGCCCAGTTTCATTCTAAACAATTTTTTACATTTATTTTTAAATTTGGCTGTTCTCTCCCTTATCTCCATCCATAATCAAGAAACCACTTGTGAAATTATGCAAAACATTTCCATAAAAGTCAAATTGTGAAAAAAAAAAAACATATCTCCCACCCTAATGAAAAGAAAAACCCTCAAGAAAAATTAAATTTAAAAAAGAGATAGAGACTTCTTCAATCTGTATTCAAATACAATCAATTCCTTCTCTGGATATGGATGGAATTTTTCAGTCATTCAGAGTAGACTATGGATACAGTCGATGATACTGAGAATAGAAAAGTCATTCACAGCTGGTTATCCTAGAACATTACCATTTCTTGGTATACAGTATATTTCACTTTGCTTGAGTTCATGGAGGATTTTCTAGGTTTTTTCTTCCTAAGGGCATTCTACTCATCATTTCCTATAGAACGAATAATAGTTCATCATAAACACATACAGTTTATTAAGCCAATTTCCAATTGATGGGCATCCCTTCATTTTCTATTTATTTTTGTCCTTAGAAGAGAGTTGCTAAAAATATATTTTTTTACATAAAAATCATTTTTCTTTTTTTCTCCTGAATCTCTTGTTATTCATGACAAGTAATGGTATTATTAGGTCAAATAATATGCATGAATTTATAGTCTTCTAGGCAGAGATCACATCTTTTGATCATTTATCAATTGGGGCATGGATCTATTTTTTTTTAATAAATTTGACTCAGTTTCCTCTATGTTTAAGAAATGAGAGCTTATCAGAGAAATTTGCTTTAAAATTGTTTTTACAAATACTATTGAAACTTTATTTCCCCTCACTGATTTTCTCTCTCCTTTCACTCTGTCTCTTCTCAAAAGTGTATTGGTACTTATCACTTTCTCCCCCCAAATGACTTTGCTTTTATCATCCTCCCTCCTTCCTATATCCCATTCCCTTCGTATTTTTGGGCAGGGTAAGATAGATTTTTATGCCCCTTTTTAGTACATTTGTTATTTATTCTTTGAGCCAATTCTAATGAGAGTAAAGTTTACTCTCTCACCCTCTCCTCCTTTTATTCCAATGTAAAATGTTTTTTACTTGCCTTTTTTATGGTAGATGATTTGCACTATTCTACTTCTCCCTTTCTCTTTCTCCCAGTATATTCCTCTCACCCTTAATTTCATCATTAAAAAAATGATATTATCCATTCATATTCAACTTATATTTGTGCCCTATGTCTATATGTACTCCTTCTATTTGCATAATAATGAGAAAGGTCTTAAAAGTTACAAGTATCATTCTAGGAGTATAAATAGGTAAACCTTATAAATTCCCTTATGTTATCACTTTCCTGGTTACCTCTTTATGCTTCTTCAGATTCCTGTATTTGAAAATCTGGTGTTTTCATCATAAATGCTTGAAAATCCTCTATTTCATTGAATGACAAACTTTTTCTTTGAAGGACTACATTCAGTTTTGCTTGATAGGAGATTATCCTAGCTCCATTGCTCTTTGGAATATCATATTCCAAGCCCTCCAGTCATTTAATGTAGAAGCTGCTAAACTTGTGTTTTACTGATGGTGGCTCCATTATACTTAAATTTATGCTTTATGGATGCTTCAGTATTTTCTCTTTGACATAAAAGTTGTGGAGTTTGGTTATAATATTCCAGAGAGTTTTCATTTTGAGATCTCTTTTAGGAGGTGATCTGTGGATTCTTTCCATTTCTATTTTACCTTCTAGTTCTAAAATATCAGGACAATATTCCTTGATAATTTCTTGAAAGATGATATCCAGTCTCTTTTTTTTGATCATGACTTTCAGGAAGACCAATACTTTTAAAATTATTTCTTCTGAATCTATTTTCCAGGTCAGTTGTTTTTTCAATAGATATTTCATAGTTTTTCTTTCTATTTTGTCATGTTTTTTCTTGTTTTGCTTTATTTTATCTTGATTTCTCATAAAGTCATTAGCTTCCATTTGCTCAATTCTGTTTTTAAGAAATTATTTTACTCAGTGAACTTTTATATCTCCTTTCCTTATTGGACAATTTTACTTTTGAAGCATTCTATGCTTCATTAGCCTTTTGCATTTCTTTTCCCCCATTCTCAATTATTTTCCTAATGTTTTCTATCTCTCTTGTTTGTTTATTAAAATCACTTTTGAGCAAGGCCTGAGCCCAATTTTTATTTTTCTTGAAAGCTTTGGATGTAGGAGGTTTGATTTTGTTATGATCTTCTGAGTGTGTGTTTTTATCTTCCTTGTTACCATAATAACTTTCAATTTTATCAGAAATCTTTTTGTTGTCTTCTTATTTTCCTAGCTTATTACTCTGGTTTTAACCCTTTGTTAAAGTAGGGTTCTGTTTCCAGGATGGAGGATGCCCTGTCCCAAGCTTTAGAAGTTTTGTGCAGCTGTTTTAAGAGATACCTCCAGGAATCTGACCACAAACACTCCTTTCTACCCTGGAGTTGCCAAAAGTATCTCCACCTCACTGCAGCTGCAAGATCTAGTATGCTGGCTGGATGTAGGGCTGCTGACTCAGGCTGAAATGGCCTGCTCTGGTATTGGGTGCTAGGCTCCCACCCTGGTGCCTCAGATTCTCTTCCAGGACCTTTTGAGTCCTCCCTAGTGTTCCTGGGCTGAGATGTCCAGAAGCACTAGTAGATGTTTGCTGTCCAGCTCTACTAGCATGACTACTGATTCTGAGGTCTTATCTCACTGTCACTGGGATCTGAGCCAGAGCTGGGGAAGCCTGCAGCCTGTGTTGGGATTATGTGCTATAGTCTCATCCAGTTCCACAGACTTTCTCTGCAAACCTTCCAAGTCCTTCCAGGTGTCTCTGAGTTCAGAGGTCTGAAAGCTACCCATACTGCTGCTGATGCAGAAGTCTGGCTGGAGCCCAATCCAGATCAGGACTGGGGCGGGCTGGGTCCAAGGGAGCACTGGTGCAGCCTGCACTGGAGATTGCATGCTGGACTCCCCCCATGAGGTCACAGACCTTTTCTGGTGGCTTTTTAAGTTGCTTTCAGCTGGAAAATGTTCTAGTCCATCTTTTGGAGGGATTCTACCACTCTAAATTTGTTTAGAGTCACTATTTAAAGGAATTTGGAGTCATTTGGGATAGAAGTTGGGTTAGTTCCTGCCTTTGCCATTTTAGCTCCTGCCTCCCTAAAGTAATTTTTAAAATCTTGATATGAGTAAATATGGCCTATATTATAGTAGTCTTTGATTGTGAAGATGCTTCTACTGACTCAACCATTCACAGGGCAAGTGCATGTAACTCTCTTCTCCTGTCTATTTGGAACTGCTTTTCCAGAAACAGTGATGACTTGTATTGATCATGTTACACTTTTTCAATAACTTCCCAATAGCTTATAAGAGAAGTTGAAGTTAAGGCCCATGACTATGGAACACAAATTCAACCAGTGTGAAGCTAATTGTCTTATAGATGAAACTCATCTGTGCTCCAGCTCTGAAAAAGTCACTTATTACATTTGCATAATTAAGATTGAATTTATAAATTCTATGGCAAAATATAAAAGCCTGAATGTAAAAGAGAGATTCAATTATTCATGTGAAAATTATGTTTTTTTGGTTAAACATAGCAGCTAGAAATGTAAAAGGGGGAAGGTTTTGATTAAATTGACCCATAATGTTTTTCCTTGATTTAACAGCTTGCCAGCCAAATGCTCTTCTTTCCAAGATACGGTTTCCTTTTATTTTCTGCTTTATCACCAACATACTAATTATCTTTCTCCCTCAACTATCAGAAGCACCTATCTGTTCATTTTTATAGATATGCTAATTGAGTAAAAGATATCGAAAAAAAATTTCTTTATCAAACTTTTTAAAAAATACAATCAACAATGATATATCAAGGAATCATATGGGAGGTACTTACTAAATCAAAAAATAATAACTCATATCAAAATTTAGAGTAACCCTATCCTAACCCATAGTGATCAAATGGTCATTTTCATCATTTTATTCATTATTTTTCTCCTTTATTCTATTTCAGGGTATGCCACTATCTATCCCTTGGTCGTCTTTCCTTGTAGGCTATGCACTCTCAAAATTTTCTTTAGGTTTTATGCTCACTCAATATTGGATTCTAAACTTCCACCTACACCTCCCATGTCAAAGTACAAGTTCAGATTAAAGTAATTCTTGGTTGGCTACATTAAACAAAAATCAATTTGCTACACTGACAAAACACAATTTCTATAAACTTATGATGAAATGATGTTATTTCCCTCTAGACAGAAAGCTGATAGACCTAGAATACTGATTGCAGCATATTTTATTTTCTTCCTCCTTCCTTCCATCCTTCCTTTCTTCCTTCCCTTCTTGTTTCCCTCCTTCCTTCCCTCCCTCCTTCCTTCCTTTCCTCCTTCCTTCCCTCCTTCCTTCCTCCTTCCTTTCTTCTTTCCTCCTTTCTCCCCTCCTTCCTTCCCTCCCTCCTTCCTTCCTTTCCTCCTTCCTTCCCTCCTTCCTTCCTCCTTCCTTTCTTCTTTCCTCCTTCCTTCCTTTCTGTCTTCCATCTATCTTCTCTCCATTTTTTCTTTTTAGATCTGACTATAGAGTAATTTGTTTAGCATGACTATAAAAGTTTGTATTTTCCCCATTGACTTCTGAATGAATGAGGGAAAGATTGGAAATAAAAGAAAATAAATGAGAAATTAAAATAAAATAAAACTGAATTTTAAAAGAATCAATAAACTAAACTAAAATAGTTCTCTGCTGATCATTCATTTCTAATAAAATCATTAGGTTCTCATTTTTGAATTTTTTATTTGTAATTGCATTTTAGAAAACTTAGTGAATATTAATTGTCTTATCTTTGCAATGGATGTAATAGTATATACCCTTCCAACCTAACTAAAAAAAAAATATGAGTCAGGTATTTACATGATGACTTCATGTTCTCTCTCAAGACTTTTTGCAAAAATTATGTCTAAAATTATCTCTATAAATTTATTTTGCTCCCACTCTTCCTTGTTTAGATATCAGTATTACATTTGTTTTATAAGAGGAAAGTCTCATATAATTATTACTTAAAAAAAGATTCAGGGCAGTCAAAGCAGAAAAATGTCAACTCTTTTAAGTCTGATACTGTCATATTTTTATATTTGAATTCCTAGTGACTACCACAGTGCAGAACATTCAGACACTTTTAAAAATTGGATTAATTGGATGAATAGTTCTGAGAGAAGCAAAATATTGATTAAAATTCACAGTATAATAAATATGATAGGAATCTAAATCTAAGTATTTGTACCACTGGGTGACTTAACAATAGGATGTCAAAAGAACGATGAAAGAACAGAAGTTGGGAATGAGAAGCTGAAGAACTAAAGATAAAGCTTCTTCTTTAGATACTGAGTTTGCTAAAGACTTGACATATTTTACACACATTAAAAAAAAAAAAACTAGGAAATGAGGTTCAAAAAAGCAAGGCATAGCAAACATCTCAACCAATGAAAAAGAAAATAGATAATTAAAAGACACAGTAAGGAAAACTATATTTTACTAAAAAAAAAAAAAAAAAAAAGTGATAGCAGTACTAAACACATATGCTCCAAACGTCATATTATCCAAAAAAAGTTAAATAAATTACAAGAGGAAATAGTAAAATTATAGTATTGTGGGAACTATTACTTTCCCTCTCAGAAGTAAAAAAAAAATTGATAAAATAAATAAGAAAGAAGTTAGGGAGATTAATAGGCTTTTAGAAAATTTGGATATGATAGACCTCTGTAAAAAAATGAATGGGAATAGAAAGTGGTTTATAAGTTTTTCTATACATGTCACCTCCCCAAAACTGACCATGTATTAGGTCATAAAAATCTCACATCTAAATGCAGAATAGCAGTAATATTAAATGGACCCATTTTGGATCATAATGTAATTTAAATGACATTTAATAAAAGGCTTAGAAAGCACAGATTAAAAATTAATTGGAAATTAAACAATCTAATTCTAAAGACTGAGTGGGTCAAAGAACAAATCATAAAAACAATCAACTGTATTAAAGATAATGAGAGCAATAAGACAACATATCAAAATTTGTAGCATGTAGCCAAAACAGTAATTAACAAAGTGAGGACACCAGCATAACGAGAAATTAAGAAAAGGCTGGCCTTAAAAGAAACAAGGGAATTGTAGAGGTAAAGGTATAGATCAGAAGATAGAATATTCCAGATATGAGGGATAGTCAACTAAAACTTACAGAGTCAGAATAATGGATGTCTAGTTTCAGAACTAGCAAAGAGGCTAGTGTCAGTGGATCACAAAATATTTGTGTTTATGTGGGAGAAGGGTCAATAAGGGCATTAGAAAGAAAGGCATAGTATTGTTGTTTTAATAAAGGTATTTCAACTATTTTTTCATCAGTATAAGAGGTCCATTAGATTTTGTATTTCCATCTGTCATATAAGAAATGTATATTTCATTAAGTATTTCATATATATGTTTGTGTATATGTGTACATGTGCAAATGTGTGTATAACTTTTAATTTTTTTTTCAAATTTAGTTAATTCTCTCTTTCTCACCTTTGAAACAGAAAGGAATAATTTCAGTGGTACATATGTGTATCACCAAAGTTCCAACAAAAATACAAAAAATAACAAAGGAAAATTAAACAAAAACAAAATCTAAGAAAAATAAATTTTAAATGCTTTACTCTACAGAGTTCATCAGTTTTTTCTCTGGAAAAGAATAGCATTGTATCATGGATCCTTCAGAAATGTCTAGGATCACTATTTCCATCACAGCAGCTAAGTATTTTATAATTGATTATTGTTAAAATGTTGCTTTTACTTTGTACAGCATTCTCTCCATTCTACTAACTTCACTTTGCATCAGCTCATAAAATTTTTTCCTAGGTTCTAGTGAAACCTTTCTATTCACAATTTCTTAAAGCATAATAGTTTTCCATGACAATCATATTCCATAGATTATTTCAGTCATTTCCCAAATGATGGACATTCCTTTAGCTTCTAATCCTATCACACACACAAAAAAAAAGTTGCTACAAAATTTTATAGTTCCTTTCCTGTTTTCTTTGATCTCTAATAAACAGATTAGTGGTATTGCAGAATCAAAATGTATACAGTTTTTAGTTATATTTCCAAACTGTTTTTCAGAATGATTGGACTAGTTTACAACTCCACCAATAGTGCATCCCTATATTTCCACATATTCTCTCACAAATATCATCTTACTTTTCTATAATGTCAGACAGTCTGAAAGATGTGATACTGTAGAATTAATTTACATTGATCTTAATCAATAGATTGAGCATTTTTAATATAATTTATGGATAATCTTGATTTCTGCTTCTAAAAGCTCCCTGTCCATATCTTTTGAGCATTATGACTTGCAGAATGGATCTTTTTATTTCTAAGATAGTCTCAGTTGCCTATATATTTGAGAAATGAGACTTTTATCAGAGAAACTTGCCAGAAAATAGTGGATATGACATGTTGTAAAGGGCTTTCAGTGCCTGAAGATTTTCTATTTGATCCTGGAGCTTTTAGGAATCTTTATAATTATCTATTACATAGTAGGTGACATGGTTAAATGTAAACTTGAGAAAGATCACTGACAAATGAGTGTAGGATAAAAAAAAATAAACACTTCTTTAAGTGTATATACCAATCCAGTGACTATTTCCTAATCCCAAATTTACACTCATAGGGGGAGAAACCTGGATTTCATATTCAAGGTACTCTGAGAGTTTGGATTCTTACAACTATAGCTTATAAGTGACTATCAAGGCATTTACATTTCAATAGTTATTCAGAGCTCATCCATTAACTTAAAGCAAAGACACTCTTCAGAATTACATATTAAGAGAATTTATAATGTAATATTCCATGTCTTGCTTCCTCTAACTTAGGGCAAAGTCTCCCAAAAACATCAATGAGAAGATGAGATAGAGATATAATATAGATGCATAGATAGATAAATATAGGTATAGATAAATAAGAAATAGATATAAATTGATCAAGTCCAAATTCTTTACAAATTTCAGGTAAACCAATGAAATAATGATTCTTTAATTCGATTAAGAGAATTGGAGTATTCAATTTAGTTAGATCACAAAGAACACTGTCTCTTCTGCTCAAAAAAAAATACACACACACACACACATGCATATACACACTTTACATTGTATAAAAAATCAACAAAAGACTAAAAAGAACTTGACTTAGTATGTGGATATGTCACACTTCTACTAACAATACTCCTAGAGAAGCATTGCATTTTTCAATGTAAACATTTATTTTCATAAACATTGTCTTTATCCCCAACCTAATGTTAATAACCCATGAAAAAGTTTTATCCTAATTTCAAAAATGAAATTTAAGGGACCCAATTTAAATGATTTGTTCAGTCTGATGACTCTTTAATTTGAACTTTCATGTTTTTTCCCTACTTATTAGGTTGTAAAGTTTTTGATATGAGAAGCCAGGGTTGTACTGATCTTTGTATCTACAGTACCAAGCAATACATTTTTTTAATAACAAAATTAGGATTTCCAAGATTTGTTTAAGCATTATTTATTATTAGAACCTTGAAAGTAATTGCTGGTATGAATGTGGAAAAATCATTTTCTTACTTACATAAGTTTATATTCTTAAAAACAAACAAACAAAACCTAAACATTTTTAGGAAATGAAGAGAAAACAAAGTAAAGTACCAAAAAGTAAAAATAAATTAACTTCAAAGAATAGATTTTTTTTTTTTTATTGTAGCATAATAAAATGTAGAGAGATGTGGCGACTTGTGATTAAGTTTATACATCCAGTAATTCTAAAATCTTTTTGTCAAATAAACTACACCTAATGTAGAGATTAAACAAATTTCCTCAGACTTTCAAACTAAAGTAGATTTTGATTGGCACTACCATTTTATTTAGTGGGATATCCTTCCAGTGTCTGTTCCCTAGCATTCACTAGTGGAGTGGGAATAGAGACTGTTCCTTAAGACATTGATGTGGGTTTGACTTCTGCTCTGTAGCTGCCATGCTTTCTGTGTGACTTAGCAGCTACTTCACCTCCATAAATAGGAGAACATTTCCTTTTCTGTTTGTGGTCAGAGTATTATCATAATACCTTTCCACTGCCCTTCCCTATGAAAGTTAGACTAGTGTTTTTTTGTTTGTTTGTTTTTTCTTAAAAGGTATTGAAGTTTTATTATTGTTTTATTTTTCTGGTTGTATATGTATATTAGTTTTTTTAATACATATTTCTTTATGAATCATGTTGGGAAAGTAAAATCAGAATAAAAGGAAAAAACAATGAGAAAAAAAAAAGAAAGAAAAAAACAAGAGAACATAGCATATATTGATTTACATTTAATTTCCTTAGTTCTTTCTCTGGACACTGTTGGTATTTTCTATACAAAGTTAGTTGGGATTGCCTTGGATCACTGAACCAAGTCTTTTATAATTGATCATAACACAGTCTTGCTATTACTGTCTACAATAGATTCCTGGTTCCACTTGTTTCACTTAGCATTGGTTTATGTAAATCTTTCTAAAATCATCTTGTTTATCACATCTTATAGAACATTGATATTCCATTACTTTCATATAATATACCTTATTCAGCCATTCCCCAATTAATGGGCATCTACTCATTGTCCAATTCTTTGCTATCACAAAAAGAGCCACTACAAACATTTTTGCACATGTGGGTCCTTTTCCCTCCTTTAACATTTCCTTATGATAAAGACTCAGTAGTGGCACTGCTGAATCAATAAATATGCTCACTTGGATAGTCTTTTGGACTTAGTTCCAAATTGCTCTCTAGAATGATTGGATCATTCTACAACTCCATCAAAAATGCATCATGTCCCCGTTTTCTCCATATCCTCTTCAACTTTTATCATTATCTTTTCCTGTCATCTTAGTCAATCTGAGAGATGTAAGGGGGTACTTCAGAGTTATTCAATATTGTATTAGAAATGTTAACTTTGGAAATAAGAGAAGAAAAAGAAATTAAAAGAATTAGAGTAGTTAATGAGGAAACCAAATTATCACTCTTTGCAGATGATATGATGGTACACTTAGAGATCCCTAGACTAAAAATCTATTAAGAAACAATTCACAATTTTGGCAAAATTGCAAGATACAAAATAAATCCACATAAGTCATAAGCATTTTTATATATTACCAACAAAGTCCAGCAGCAAGAGATATAAAAAGAAATTCCATTCCAAATAACTGTGAAAAGTATAAAATACTTGGGAATCTATCTGCCAAGGGAAGGTCAGGAACTATATGAACAGAATTACAAAACACTTTCTGAACAAATTAAGTCAGATCTAATCAGGTGGAAAAATATCAAGTGCTCACAGATAGTCCAAGGAAATATAATAAAAATGACAATACTATCTAAATTAATCTACTTAGTGCCATACTAATAAAATGCCTAAGAAATCATTTTACAAATCCAGAAAAAATAATAACAAAGCTCATCTGGAAGAACAAAAGATCAAGAATTTCAAGGGAATTTATGAAAAAATAATATGCCAATGAAGGTGGCCTAGCTTTGCCAGACCAAAAACTGTATTATAAAGCAGCAATCATTAAAATCATTTGGTACTGGCTAAGAAATAGAATAGTTGATCAGTAGAATACTTTTTCACAAGACAAAATAGTCAATAACTATAGCAATTGTGTTTGACAAACCAGAAGACCCAAGCTTTTGGGATAAGAACTCACTATTTGACAAAAACTGATGGGAAAATTGGAAACTAGTATGGCAGAAACTAGGCATTGACCTATACTTTAGGCCATATACAAAAATAAGGTTGAAATTGGCTCATGATTTAGACATAAAGAGTGATATTATAAGCATATTAGAACATAGGATACTTTACCTCTCATATCTGTGGAGGAGGAAGGAATTTGTGACCAAAGAACTGGAACTCATAATTGAATATGAAATAGATAGTTTTTATTATATTAAGCTAAAATGTTTTTTTGTACAAACAAAAGTAATGCAGACAAGATAAGAAGGGAAGCAATACATTGGGAAAACATTTTTACATTTAAGGGTTCTGATAAAGTTTTCACTTCTAAATTATATGGAAAATTGACTGAAATTTATAAAAATTCAAGCCATTTTTGCAATTGAAAAATGGTCAAAAGATATGAACAGATAACTTTCAGATGAAGAAATTAAACCTATTTCTAGTCATATGAAAAGGTGCACTAATTGCTCTTGATCAGAGAAATGCAAATTAAGCCAGTTCTGAGATACCGTTCATATTGTCTAAGGTGACAGAAAAAGATAATGATAAATATTGGAAGCAATATGGAAAAAGTGGGACATTAATACATTGTTGGTGGAATTGTGAATGAATCCAGCCATTCTAGAGAACAAATTAGAACTATGCTCAAAAAGTTATCAAGTGCATACCCTTTGATCCAGCAGTGTTTCTACTGGGTTTATATCCCATGGAGATCTTAAAGGAGGGGAAGGGACTCACATGTGCAAGAAATATTTGTAAGAAATTGGAAACTGAGTAGATGCTCATTAATTGGAGAATGACTGAATAAGTTATGGTATGTGAATATTAGGTAATATTATTATTCTATAAGAAATGATCAGCAAGATGATTTTAGAGAAGCCTGGAGAGACTTAAACTGATGTTAAGTGAAATGAACAGAACCAGGAGATCATTGTATATGGCAGCAGCAATATTTTAGGATAATTAATTATGATGGAGGTGACTCTTTCCAACAATGAGATAATTGAGGACAGTTCCAATGATCTTGTGATGAAGAGAACTATCTACATCCAAAGAGAGGACTGTGGAAACTGAGTATAGACTATAACATAGTATTTTTATTCTTTGTTGTTGTTGTTTGCTTGCATTTTGGGTTTTTTAATCTATTTTTTCTTGTGCAGCAAGATAATTGTATAAATATATATACATATATTGGATTTAACATATATTTTAATATGTTTAACAAATATTCGATTACTTGTCATCTAAAGAAGGGGGTAGGAGGGAAGAGGGAAAAATTTGGAACACAAGGTTTTGCAAGGGTCAATTTGAAAAACTATCTGTGCATATGCTTTGAAAATAAAAAGTTTGAATAAAAAATAAATAAATGTTTGGTAAAATTATACAATTTCTAAAATGGGACTATTTCAATAATTTATTTTCTCTTCTATTAATCCAGGTAACTCATATTTTTGTAAATGTTCATTCATTTCAATTACATTGTCAGATTTACTGGCATAAAGTTGGGCAAAGCAGTTCTTAATTATTGCTTTAATTACTTGGATGAAATTACTGATTATTTCTATGATTTCTATATTTATGTTCTGTTATTTCTACTTCTATGGTTATTATGAGACAATGGTTTCATCATTTTCATTCTCTTGGATGAAATTATTGATTATTTCTATGATTATTTGAATGACATTCTTTACAATTAGATTATTAAATTTCCAATTGCTTTTTAGTTTATCTTTCCCAGGCCCATTATTGAATGATGTAGTTTTAATTGCATCATGACCTGAAAAAGATCATTTACTATTTTTTGCTTTTTTGCATTTAATGTGATGTTTTTATGCCTCAATACATGTTCAGTTCTTGTGTAGGTAACATGTACTGCTGAGAAAATAGTATATTCCATCTTATTCCTATTTAATTTTCCCAGATGACTATCAGACCTAAGTTCTCTAAGATTCTATTAACCTCCCTAGGTTCTTTCTTATTTATTTTATGGTTAGATTTATTTAATTCTGAGAGGGTAAAGTTGAGATCCCCCACTACAATAGTTTTGCTATCTATTTCTTCCTATAATTAACTTTTCTAAGAAATTGGATGCTTTACAACTTGGTGCATGTACATTTAGTATCATTACTACTTCATTGTCTATGGTACTTTTATAATATTATCCCTTGTATTCATTTTTCCAAATTATCCCCCCCCTCCCTCCACTCGCTCCCCCCGATGACAGGCAATCCCATACATTTTATATGTGTTACAATATAACCTAGATACAATACATGTGTGTAAATACCATTTTCTTGTTGCACAATAAACATTAGATTCCGAAGGTACATGTAACCTGGGCAGACAGATATTCATGCTAACAATTTATATTCACTTCCCAGTGTTTCTTCTCTGGGTGTAGCTACCTCTGTCCACCATTGATCAACTGGAAGTGAGTTGGCTCTTCTTTATGTTGAAGATTTCCACTTCCATCAGAATACATTCTCATACAGTATTGTTGTTGAAGTGTACAGTGATCTTCTGGTTCTGCTCATTTCACTCAGCATCAGTTGATGTAAGTCTCTCCAAGCCTCTCTGTATTCCTCCTGCTGGTCATTTCTTACAGAGCAATAATATTCCATAACCTTCATATACCATAATTTACCCAACCATTCTCCAACTGATGGACATCCATTCATCTTCCAGTTTTTAGCTACAACAAAAAGAGCTGCCACAAACATTTTGGCACATATAAGTCTCTTTCCGCTCTTTAGTATTTCTTTGGGATATAAGCCCAGTAGTAGTACTGCTGGGTCAAAGGGTATGCACAGTTTGATAACTTTTTGGGCATAGTTCCAGATTGCTCTCCAGAATGGCTGGATTCCTTCACAACTCCACCAACAATGTATCAGTGTCCCAGTTTTCCCACATCCCCTCCAACATTCATCATTATTTGTTCCTGTCATCTTAGCCAATCTGACAGGTGTGTAGTGGTATCTCAGAGTGGTCTTAATTTGCATTTCTCTGATCAGTAGTGATTTGGAACACTCTTTCATATGAGTGGATATAGTTTCAATTTCTTCATCTGAGAATTGTCTGTTCATATCCTTTGACCATTTATCAATTGGAGAATGGTTTGGTTTCTTATAAATTAGGGTCAGTTCTCTATATATTTTGGAAATGAGACCTTTGTCAGAACCTTTGCTTTTAAAAATATTTTCCCAATTTGTTACTTCCCTTCTAATCTTGTTTGCATTAGTATTGTTTGTACAGAAACTTTTTAATTTGGTGTAATCAAAATCTTCTATTTTGTGATCAATAATGATCTCTAGTTCTGCTCTGGTCATAAATTCCTTCCTCCTCCACAAGTCTGAGAGGTAGACTATCCTCTGTTCCTCTAATCTATTTATTATCTCACTCTTTATGCCTAAATCATGGACCCATTTTGATCTTATCTTGGTATATGGTGTTAAGTGTGGATCCATATCTAATTTCTGCCATATTAATTTCCAGTTTTCCCAACAGTTTTTTTCCAAATAATGAAGTTTTATCCCTAATGTTGGTATCTTTGGGTTTGTCAAAGATTAGATTGCTATAGATGTACCCTTTTTTGTCCTTTGTATCTAATCTGTTCCACTGATCTACTGGTCTATTTCTTAGCCAATACCAAATGGTTTTGGTGACTGCTGCTATATAATATAGCTTTAGATCAGGTACACTTAGACCACCTTCCTCTGAGTTTTTTTTCATTAGTTCCCTTGCAATTCTCGACCTTTTATTCTTCCATATGAATTTTGTTGTTATTTTTTCTAGGTCATTAAAATAATTTCTTGGGAGTCTGATTGGTATAGCACTAAATAAATAGATTAGTTTGGGGAGTATTGTTATCTTTATTAAATTCGCTCGGCCTATCCAAGAGCACTGAATGTCTTTCCAATTATTTAAATCTGACTTTATTTTTGTGGCAAGTGTTTTGTAATTTTTCTCATATAAATCCTGACTATTCTTTGGTAGATGGATTCCCAAATACTTTATACTCTCAACATTTGTTTGGAATGGAATTTCTCTTTGTATCTCTTGCTGTTGCATTTTGTTAGTGATATATAAAAATGCTGAGGATTTATGTGGATTTATTTTGTATCCTGCCACTTTGCTGAAATTTTGAATTATTTCTAATAGCTTTTTAGCAGAGTCTTTGGGGTTCTCTAAGTATACCATCATGTCATCTGCAAAAAGTGATAGTTTGATTTCCTCATTTCCTACTCTAATTCCTTGAATCTCTTTCTCAGCTCTTATTGAAGAGGCTAGCGTTTCTAGTACTATATTGAATAGTAATGGTGATAGTGGGCAACCTTGTTTCACTCCTGATCTTACTGGGAAAGGTTGCAGTTTATTTCTATTGCATATTATGCTTACTGACGGTCTTAAATATATGCTCCTGATTATTCTAAGGAATAGTCCATTTATTCCTATACTCTCAAGAGTTTTTAGTAGGAATGGATGTTGGATTTTGTCAAATGCTTTTTCTGCATCTGTTGAGATGATCATATGGTTCTTATTAATTTGATTATTAATATGGTCAATTATATTAATAGTTTTCCTAATATTAAACCAGCCCTGCATTCCTGGAATAAATCCTACTTGATCATAGTGTATTATCCTGGAGATGATTTTCTGAAGTCTTTTTGCTAATATCTTATTTAAGATTTTAGCATCAATATTCATTAAGGAAATTGGTCTATAATTTTCTTTCTCAGTTTTTGATCGACCTGGTTTAGGTATCAGTACCATGTCTGTGTCATAAAAGGAGTTTGGTAGGACTCCTTCATCCCCTATTTTTTCAAATAATTTATATAACATTGGGGCTAATTGTTCTTTAAATGTTTGGTAGAATTCACATGTGAATCCATCTGGCCCTGGGGATTTTTTCCTGGGGAGTTGATTAATACCTTGTTCTATTTCTTTTTCTGAAATGGGACTATTTAAGCAATTTATCTTCTCTCTGTTAATCTAGGGAGCCTATATTTTTGGAGGAAGTCATCCATTTCACTTAAGTTGTCAAATTTATTGGCATAAAGTTGGGCAAAGTAACTCCTTATTATTTCTCTAATTTCCTCTTCATTGGTGGAAGGATCCCCCTTTTCATTTGTAAGACTAACAATTTGATTTTCCTCTTTCTTTTTTCTGATCAAATTTACCAAAGGTTTATCTATTTTATTGGCTTTTTCATAAAACCAACTCTTGGATTTATTTATTAATTTAATAGTTTTTTTTTAACTTTCAATATTATTGATTTCTAATTTTAATTTTTGTATTTCAAGTTTAATTATTGGTTGGGGGGCCTATGGTACTTTTTAGCAAGATTTAGTTTCCTACTTTATCTCTTTTAATTAGATCTATTTTTACTTTTGCTTTATCTGAAATCAGAATTTCTACCCCTGCTTTTTTTGCTTTAGCTGAAGCATTATAAATGATTCTTCAGCCTTTTACTCTTACTCTGAATATATTTATCTGTTTCAAATTTGTTTCTTATAAATAAACATATTGTAGGATTCTGTTTGGTATTTTTTTTTTAATCCAGTCTGTTATTTGCTTCCATTTCATGGAAGAGTACATACCATTCACATTCACAGTTATAATTACCAACTCTATTTTCTCCCTGCATATACTTTTGTTCTCTCTTTCCACCCTGTCACACTATAGTGGTGTTTTCTATCTAACCCACCTTGCCCTCTAACTACCTTCCCTCTTATCACCCCATCTCCCTCCTTTCATCCTTTTCTCTAGTGTTTCTGTCCTCCTTTTTATATACTCCCTCTCTTTCCCCTTTCTCCTCCCACTTCCTTATAGGGGAAAATAAATTTCCATACCTATCTGAGTGATTATATTATTCCCTCTTTAAGACAAAATTAATTAGATTAGCTTTCAGACAATGTTTATCCCCCTCCCTTCTTTCCATCTATTGTAAAATGTCTTATCTGCCTGTTCATATGATCTAATTTGTTACATTATACTTCCCCTTTCCTTTTCTCCCAGTACAATCTTTTTTTCCATTCTTTAATGTCTTTTTCTTTGCTATCATCACATCAGAGTTCATTTATATCCACAATCTTCATCTCTATATGTCCCTTCTTATTGCCCCCCAAACAGATACAAATTCCAAGAGTTACAGATATCATTTACATGCAGAGATGTGAACAGTTTACCCTTTAAATCATATACATACATATATATGTATGTATGTATTTATATATTTTTCCCTGTTTACATGTCAATGCTTCTCTTAAGTATTGTGTTTGAAGATCAAATTTTCTGTTTATTTCTATTTTTTTTCATTGGAAAAGATTAAAATTTTCTTACTACATTGAATATTCATCTCCTCCCTTGAAAGAGGAAACTCAGTCTTACTGGGCAATTAACTCTTGGTTGTAATCCCAGGTCCTTTGCCTTTTGGAATATGGTATTCTAGGCCATCCAATCCTTTATTTTAAAAGCTGCCACGTCCTGGATAATTCTGATTGTTGATCCTTGATACTTGAATTGTTTTTGTCTGGTTGTTTGCAGTATTTTTTTTTTTCTTTGAGATTATAGTTCCGGAATTTTGCAACAATGTTCCTTGTAGAATGTCTTTCTGGAGGTCATTGATGGATCTTTTCAATGACTATTTCACCCTTTGGTTCTAATATATCAGGGGCAGATGATGATCTCTTGAAGAATGCTATCCAGTGTGTTGGGTTTTTTTGTTTGTTTGTTTGTTTTTTGGTTTTTTGTTTGTTTGTTTTTTATCATGGCCTTCAAGTAGATGAATGATTTTTAAATTCACTCTCCTGGATCCATTTTAAAAAGTTAGCTGTCTTTTCAATGAGGTATTTTACATTTTCTTTCAATTTTTTATTCATTTTCTGATGCTTCATAGAGTAATTAGCTTTCATTTGCCCTATTCTAGTTTTTAATCTATGATTTTCTTTAGCTTTTTATTTCCTTTTCCATTTGATTAATTCTAATTTTCAAGATGTTGTGTTTTTTTCAGTGGCTATTTTTTCTTTGCAATTGACCTATTGTGTTTTTTAAGAAGATGATTTTTTCAGTGGGTTTTTTTTTTTTCCCTTAGATTAATTGTATTTTTTAAGGAATTGTTTTCTTCACTCAATTTTCTTTCCTTCCTTTTCCAAGTTGTTGAATCTTTCTTGCATGCCTTTTATTTCGTTTCTCATTTTGTTCTTCTACCTCTCTTATTTGCCTTTTAAATTTTTTTTATGAGGACTTCCGAGAAGCCTTGTTGGGCTTGAGACTAATTCGTATCACTCTTTGAGATATCTCCTGTCGGCATTTTATCCTAGTCTCAGTGTTCTTATTAATATTTTTTCATTGCTGTGCTATACCACATCATTGTAAATTTAAAAAGAAATAATAATTTGCCCCATTAGATACAGAAAACTACACAACTGAAGAAACATAATCCTTCAACAAATAATATTTTATCAGTTGCCATCAGAAAACTTGAAAGATAAGGATGAGGGCATCCTTCTCACTCAAGTAAAGGAGGCACAGTCCACTATAAAAAGCTTCCCAGTGAACCATCCCTGATCTCAGCTCAAATACAGTAGATCTTGAGTAACTGATTTATCAGTTATCATTTTCTCCTAGAATCATCCTCTCAGGCATCTTTCTAGAAGTATTCCTATGCCCTGAGAACAATGTCATAAGATCTCTTCTTTTCCTTCCCAAAAAGTGCAGTTTCCTGGATCTCTAATCTCACTGGAACTTTTTCTAAATAAGATCTGAAATTTTCCCCTTCCCTTCCAATTACATTTGTCTTTAAAAATGATTTAAAGATACCTTTGTGCTCCTAGGCCTGGACAGCAACATTACTAATTATACCTCTTCTGTTCAGGTTTTGAAATCCTTATTCAATTTTTAAATTGAAGTAACTTTAGTTGTAGGTATAATAGAAATAATATGGAAATGAGTATTGGATTTTCTTCTCACAGTTCCTTAAGGCTTGCATTGTGATTGCCTTTTTCTCATGGTACTTCAAAGGATCTAAAATAAAATTTCATTGTATATAAATACATAATGAAATTGCCCTATACTTTAATCTATTTGCTCTCAGATGACAATTATAGATTTAAAGGTAAATACTTAAAAACCAAGTTATTATAATTTTAAAGGACATAAGAAATTAGGAAGAGTAAGCTTCCTATTGAAGTTTTCAAAAGGTTTGCTCTCTGTTTAGGATAGCTTTATTCTGGTACCTGTGCCAAGAGGCTAGGAACTTTTTTTTTTTTTAATTGATGATATGAGAACTAGTGCTGTATATGGTTTTAAGTGAATAGTAGTAGGTTTATTTTGTTGTTGTAGTTGTTATTGTTGTTTGTTTTGTTTTGTTTTTAATGTCTTCTTTATCTGGTAATGTTATCATTCATTATAATGTTTTCTTTTCATATAACAAAAAGTAAGAAAACATGTGGAAAACTATTCTCTATCTAGGTTAGAAGAATCAAAACACTATAAATGGAATTTTGTTTATGAAGGCAATTGCAGGAAAGCAATTGCCATTGAGTATAGGACTTTTTTCTTGGCTTGGGATATTTGTGCAGGTGTGTATGTATGCATATATGCATGTTATGAGCATTTTGGTAAATTTCATAATGACAACATATTAAATGAAAATGTTTCTAAATATTGCAAAATTCAAGTTGTATTATATGTTTTTTAAAGAGAGGAGAAGGAAAGTGTTACATATAACATATATGTGTCAACATATGTGTATTGTACATATACACACACATATATATTATATATATATGTATATATATACACACTATTATGTGTATACACACATTTAAATGAATGTTAATATGCTCTATAAAACACAGCTACTTTTTATGTGTCATAGACCCCACTGGTAGTTTTATAAAAGCTATGGACCCCTTCTTAGAATAATACTTTTAAGTGCATCAAAAGTGTAAGATTTCCAAATAATCCAGAATAAAAAGCTTCCTACTGAACTGTCAGCACCCCCTTCCCAACCTCAGCACAAATGCAGAAGATCCTGAGTACCATTGTGGGGACAAATGTCAACACCAGGATACCACCATTCACATTCTTTCCATAGCCAGAGGAACCAAAAGACTTTAACACATACTTTGGTATATCCCTAAGCAAACAGAAATGCTCCAAGGGCCAGACCTCCACATGTATCAGTGTAGCCCTGGGGAAATGCAGAAACGTTCTAACATAACAGACACCACCATTAGGACCCTAATTTAATACCAGTTTACAGACCTCTACGACATCCAGCAGTGCAAGCCACCCTCCATCACACCCCTTCAGTACAGCACCAGACATGAAGGATCCCATGGGACTCAATGCAACATCAGTATAGGACCAGCTAGATTTCCAGGGCCTACAGCCACTAGCACAAAATCTGAGATAGTATTTCTTCTACCTGGGGAGCAGAGCTCTTTTTTTTTTTTTTTTTTTTTTAAAGGAAAAGTGTACAAACAAGATAAAAAAAATGTATCTGAACATGGAAAGCTAATATGCTAACAAGAAAGACCAAGATACAACTAAGAAGAGGATAACATGTCAAAATATCTATAGCTAAAAGCCCAAAGAAAATATGAAGTGAACTTGAATAAAGAAAAGAGTCATAAAAGAGGTCAAAAAAGATTTTATAAATTATATACAAGAGGTATAAGAAAAAGTTGAGAAAACAAATGAGAGTGATGCAAGAGAATTATGGGGGGAAAGCCAGTAATTTAGAAAACTACTTAAAAAATACCCTTGGTAGGGGCAGCTAGGTGGCGCAGTGGATAGAGCACCAGCCCTGAATTCAGGAGGACCAAAGTTCAAAACCTGGTCTCAGACACTTAACACTTCCTAGCTGGGTGACCCTGGGCAAGTCACTTAACTCAGGGGAAAAAAAAAAAAAAGAAAAAAAAAAAAAGTTGGTTGACCAAGTAGACTTGGTCAAATAGAAAGGAGATACAAAAATCCACTCAAAATAGAATCCCTTAAAGAATATAGTTGGTCAAATGTAAAAGAAATTCCAAAGTTGATTGAGGAAAAAAATAATGTGAGTTAGAATCTGGCAAATGGAAGCTAATGGCCCTTTGAGACAACAAAAATCAGTTAAACAAATTCAAAATAATGAAAAAAATGCAAGAAAATGTCAAATATTTCACAAAAGCTGAAACAGGTGTGCTTCAATCAAACAATGGAGTGCTTAATGCTAATTACCTATTGGAATACAACTCTTTTAGCATATGTTTGGAAAAATGGCCCTTCTCACAATTCCGATCTTTTGGTGTATACAGATAAATGTAGGAGGGATTAGAGGGTAGAGTGAGACAAGCCAGATGCACTTTGCAGGAGGATGAGGAGAAGGGAGGTTGCTGGAGAGCATGAGGCAGTTTTGTGCATCTCCTTCACTTCTCCCTCTAAATACCAAGGACTTTTGCTTCTTCTGACTCTGGCTGATCCTGTGGGCTCCAGGGAGCTAGACTGGAAGTTACAAACCTGGAAAATAGATTCAGAAGAAACAGTGTTAACATCATTGAACTATCTGAAAGCCATAATCAAATGGAGGAGCTGGATAGCATTTCCCAAGGAAAATATCAAAGAAAACTGCCCTGACTTCTGGAACCAGAGGGACAAATAGGCATTCAAAGAATCCACTGATTACTTCAGAAAAGTAAAAACAAGATAAAGACACCACGTAACATTATAACCAAATTTTACAGTTATCAGGTCAAGGAAAAAAATATATATATATACTTGGTGAGAAAGAAAGATTTAAATATCAGGAAGCCACAATCAGTATCACATAGAGAGAACATTAATGGATTATGGAATATGTTATTCTGGAAGGTAAAGGTACTGAAACTATAACCAAGAATCACAAACCTTGGAAAATTAAACATATCAAAGGGAAAAATGTTTTTCAGTGAAATAGAAGGATTTTGACCTTTTATAAGGAGAAGACCAGCAGTTTAAAAAATTAGCTTGCAATATCAAGATTCAAAAGGAGCATAAACAAGTAAAAGAGGGGAAAGAAAATTTGAGGGAGTAAATAGAGCTAAATTGTTTACATATGAATGTGAAAGATAATAATTCTTAATTCTTAATTTTTCTTAATTCTTAAAAATTGTGTCACTACAGCAAGAAGAAATGTACAGGGGACAGATAGATGGCACACTGGCTCTGGAGTCAAGAGGACGTGAATTCTAATCCAACCTTAGATATTTGACACTTACTAATTGTGTGACCCTGGGCAAATTTCTTAAACCCAATTTCCTCTCAAAAAAAAAAAAAAAAAAAAAAAAAAAAAAAAAAGGAATATTCACAGGCAGAAGATATAGATAAAAGGTAAATTTGATGCAAAGGCAAAAAAAAAAAATTAAAGACTAACAATGAGAAACTGGGTGTAGAAGGAAAATATAGAATAGAATATAGAATAAAATATTTTTTTTTTGAAGAATAGCCATGGAAAATCTCTTGTAGTGGTGGGAACCATGATTGGTTGGGCAAAGGGCATCATTTGAAACCTATTCTCCTTAATATGGCTCAAAGAGTCAATAACATCCACCAACAGTTGAATAGTAACAACCTAATGTCTGATAAACCCAAAAATCACAGCTTTTGGGATAAGAACGTGCTATTTGACAAAATCTGCTGGGAACACTAGAAAACAATAGGACTCAAAATAGGGATAAACATCTCACATCATTTATGTTGGACAAGGTCAAAATGGGTCTATGATTTAGACATAAAGGGTGACACCATAATCAAGTTAGAAAAGCAAGAAATAGTCAGCCCATGGAGAGTGGAAAAATTCATGACCAAATAAGAGATAAAGAGCATTAAGAAATGCAAAATAGATAATTTTGTTTATATTAAATTAAAAATCAAAATTAGAAAGAAATCAGAAAATTAGGAAATAATTTTTGCAGCAAATGTCTCTGTTATAGGCCTCATTTCTCAAATATATGGAGATTTGATTCAGATTTATAAGAATACAAACTCATTCCCCAATCGATAAATTGTCAAGGGATATGAACAGAAAATTTCCAGATGAAGAAACCAAAGTTATCAATAGGTATTAAAAAAGTGTTATAAATCACTTTTGATTAGAAAAAAAAGTGCAATTTTTAAAACTCAGAGATACCACTTTAAGGTCATCAAAGTGACTAGTATGACAATTATTCTTGAGAGCAATTTGAACATATGGTCAAAGGGCAACCAAATTATGTATATCTTTTGATCCAATGATACCCTACTAGGTTTGTATCCCAAAGAGGTCATAAAAAAGGGAAAAGATCTATATAAAATATTTCTAGCATGTCTTTTGTGCTGGCGAAATATTGGAAATTGAGGGCATGTCCATCAATTGAATATTGGCTGAATAAACTGTGGTTTATGAATGTAATGGGATATTATGGTACAATATGAAATGTCAGATTTCAAAAAAACCTGGAAAGACGTATATGAACTGATATAAACTGAAATGAGAATGGTGTAAAAATCAACTGTGAATGACCCAGCTCTTATTAGCAACACAAGGAATCCAAGGCAAATGCAAAAGACAAAATAATGCAAAGGATATCCATATTAAGTTAAAGAACTGATGGATTCAGAATGTAGATGTAAGCATTTTTCCCCACTCTTTCTTTTCCTTTATTTTTTCTTTCTTTTGATTTATTTTTGTTTCACAACAGTGACTAATATGGCATATATTTTGCATGATAGCACATTTGTAAACTATATTAAATTACCTACCATATTCAAAAGAGAGGCCTGGAGGGGAAAAAAAATTGAGTACTCAAAATCTTGTAAAAACAAATGCTAACATTTTTCGTTAAATGTAATGTCTGGGGAAAAAATGTTATTTTTAAAAGTTCATATGAAAAAGAGAGATCGCATGAAGGGGGAGAATTAGAGAAACATTAATTAATTAAAGCAACTTTTCTTATGTAAAGTTAATAATTTGCCATATGCCTATACCAGCTAATCCATGTAGAAGACATTGGAGAACTAAGTCTTGAATACTGGAAAACTGGAACATGTATGAATACTGTATGGTTGAGAGGATTTTGTTGTTGTTGTTGTTGTTATTTGTTTGTTTCCCCACACACACCGCCATTGGTTGTATAAACATAATGTCAACTTAAAAAAAAAAAAACAAACAAACAAATAAAAAACTTGACTCAGCAACATAGGTGATCTTTAAATTTCTAAAAGTATAGGATTCTTCACTCATAAAGAGGGAAGGAAAGGCCCAAAGGGCCTTGTAATCCAAAAACAAGAACTTCAGGCTCAAATATAATATCACTTTGTCTAAAAGCTATAAGAACCTTCTAAGATCATTTAGTTAAACTTAAATCTCAAAGAAATGTCCTCTAAACTTATAAAATGAGTGCTTGTCCAACCTTTACTTAAAGATCATATCCCTAAGGAGTCTCTTAGAAGTCAATTCCACTTTAGCATAACTCTAATTGTTAGGATTATTTTCATCCATATAGTTTTCTTTGTTATCCCTGGCTGGTAAATTCTTATTTTATTTGCTATCATAGTCTTTTATATTCTAGTCTCCATTTCATTTCCCATATAGATGCTTTATTATCTTTCAATGGATATTAAGTTTTCTGAAGATAAGGCTCATGCCTTAATCACATTTTCATTCTTCTTAGTATCTCATATAACTCTGCACATTACTTACACCCCAAACTGCTTGTCAATAAAAGAAAAACTAAAAATACCATTTAAAAAGAACTGTTAATCAGGAAATAGTTTTAAAAATAAACTTCAAATTATTCATACTTTTAACATTTTTCATTGATTGGGGGTTCCTAATTAAGCATTTACTAGAAAAGAGAAACTAGAAAAGTAAATGTATTCTTTTCATCTTGAAATAACAGGTTAGAGATAATTCTAGAAAAATGGCAGAGTAAGTTAATAAATTTCAAGTTCTCCAGATTTCCCCCCCAAAAAAAAAAATTAAATGGGCCTCAGGACAAACATAGGCTGCTGAAAAAAAAAAAAAAAATATGGCAGAATCTTGGGACAATTCAAAAAGACCTGAAGAAAGACCTGAGGCCTGAGATAAACCAGTGTGAAGTGCAAACACCCCTAGCTAGCTATGCAGAAAACTACAGATAACAAAACAATACAAAAAAAGCTTTTCTTTGATCCTATGCATGTTATGTTGGACATTTATTTATTTGTTTCATCACTCACAACTGGCATTTTTCACACCTATTAAAATGAGTACATTTGGAGTTAAATTCTATTTCCTCTCTCTCTGTCTCTCTGTCTCCATCCCTACCTCTGTTTTTTTTCTCTCTCTTTCTTTATCTTTTTCTCTGTCTCTCTCTATCTTTTCTACTGAAAATGTAACTTCAAACTTCAAACATAAAAGAGGACAAGGGTGAAGGAATAGAGAGCAGAGAGAAAGAAAAATAAGCTGATATGAGATGACATGGAAGTTGGACACATCTCAAATGAAGGGAGAGATAATTTATTCAGGGCTTGGGAAAATATGGAGAAATTGAGTAGTTGACCATTTGTTTTACCTTAAGGAATAGAAGGTTTTTCTCCCTGTTTATTCAAACTTTCTCATCCTTCATAATCCAGTTTATAGCCCACTTTTTCTTGTAAGTCTTTAGGAATGAGCTAATTCATATTGCATTAAGGATTGTTTCCTCCTTTGTACTCTTGCAGCACTTACAATCTTATTGAGGTGAAAGGCACTCTAACAAGATTAAAGTCCACTGGTTGCTATCATGGGTTTGACAAAAGAATTCACACACTCAGTCTCCAGATTAAGGTGCACAGATTTATTATAAATGTGACACCAATTGAAGCAGGCTTAAATTCTAATGAAATCTAGCAAAGGGTCAGAATCAAGAAGATAATTTTATGGGAAAGAGAAGCAAAGATTAGGTTGCTGTGCTAATATGATGGCTTAGGAGTGATAGGAGTAGAGCAGCTCCCACCTTTGAGTTCTACAGCTTACTGACCAACAGATTTTTCTCTGACAGGTAGCATTGTTTGTGGCACTCCCAAAATCGGATAGCCTTAAGGTTTCTCAGGAATTGCAATTTTCTCACACCTCATTCCTCTCTTAAGCAATTAAAACCCAAATTCATTTGGGGCAAAGGGATGAAGGTCTCATCTTCTGGAGCTGCTTTCATCTGACAAAGGGTGTAGAACTGGTTCTGCCTTGCTGAATCCAGACTGAAGAGGGGAGACTTCAAGATGGTGGCAACATTATCCAGGGGGTGTTCAGTTTTAGGATTGACTACCTGGTGGTATTCAGGTTGGAAAGTTTATGGTCTGGAATCTGGATGATACAAGGCTCTCAAGTAGTGAGGGGATTCATCAGGGGATTGGAGGGAATCCTTTCCTAAGTAAGTAGGTTGGTGTAGGCAAAAAACCGTTTTCACTGCCTTTCCTTTGGGATTAGAGATTTGCTTGAGGGTGTTTGAAACTACCCAGAAGGAAAAAGGGTGTACCTCCTTTCTTTCTATATAGCTCCATGAACATGAAAGACCTATTTACCTGGGGCAGCTAGGTGGCACGGTGGATAGAGCATCAGCCCTGAATTCAGGAGGACCCGAGTTCTAATGTGAACTCAGATGCTTAACATTTTCTAGCTGTGTGACCCTGGGCAAGTCACTTAACCCCAGCCTCAGGAAAAAAAAGAAAAAAAAGAAGAAAAAAAAAGGCCTATTTACCAATTCCCAGGGGGGGAAGGCTTAGCCTCCAAAGTAATTAGGCAGGGCTAACCCTGAGGCAGAGGTCAGTTCTTTGAGGCAGGTTCAGGAAATGACAAGTTCACCTGTTTCCTCTCCTGTGTGAGTGAACAGAGAGATGGGAAGTAATTCTTGGCCCAAATAATTAGCAGAGTGACAGGCAATGGGCCTTAGACACAGAAATTGTATAGACTCACAAGTCTAGAAAGTTAACTGCCTCATTAACAGCTCTGAGATCAATCAAGTTGGCAATTCCTCTATGGCCTCTGGCTTCAATGGGTACTGCTGCCTATGAGGGAACACTCTGAGATCCTAGAGGTGCACTAAAGTTGGGGTTGCATGAGTACCCCATACAGGCATTTCTGGGTCCCAGACAGAAGAATCTACTTCCTCCCAGATTTCAGATGGATTATGGGAGGGCTTTTAGAGCATAAAAAAGTGCATCTGGAGGTCTGAAAAAAGTTGGGTCCCCAATTTCACCATTAAGTCACACCCCAACAAGGCAAGGTAGAGGGAAGCTCAACCCCACTGTAGCCTCTTTTCCTATGCCCCTTCCTCTTTCACTTAGGGTACAGGTCTGGGGGTTTCTTCCAAGAACAATTGCAAGACTAATGGCCCTGGCCATCCCATCTGAGGCATAAAACCACCTGATTCCTGAATATGACAACATCTAAAATTTGAGCCTATTCTCTGATTCTCTCCCTTACTCTGCTTTTTTCTTCCTTTATAATATCTTGATCCTTATTATTGAAAACTCTAAAGGCTGTTTCTGACAGCTGTGTCTGGTGAGTCTGAGGATCCATGGCTAACTTCTGCAGCTTCTTCTGAATGTCTGGGGCAGAATGACTAATGAAATACATGCTGAGGACAGGGGTCCCCTTTGGAGAAGCAGGATCCCTGCTACTGTATTTCTTTAGAACCTCTACAAGGTGCTCCTCAAGGCAGAATTTTCCTTTGTTCCTTGGATAACTTCTTTAATGGCTTTTTTTTCCCCCCATAATTAAACTGCTACTTAATTTCTTTTTTCCTGTCTTCAACGAGTCAGAATAGAAAATGATCCCTTCTCTCTCTATCCCTATTTCCCTCATGATAATGCCACCCAAGGTCCCTAGGAGACTAGTGCTCCTGGATCAAAGACAGTAATTTTCAAAGAAACTGGAATGGTAGGAGGGGGTGGACTTTGGACACTAAAGCATTTTGTATCTAATCCCAGAAACAATAAGGTGTTACTAGAATATATTGATTATTTGGGGTGATATTCACTTGGTAGGATGTTAGAAGATTCACTTCAGAAAAAAATCACTTTGGTGGTAGAATGGAGGATAGTTTGGAATGGGGAGACACTTGAGACATGCAGACCTTCCAGCAGGCTATTGCAATAATTCATGCAGAAAGTACTGAGGGACTATACAAAGGTGGTGACCATATAAGAGGAAAGAAATGGGCATATTTGATAGATGTTACAAAGGTTTTGGCACCAGATTGAATATAGAGGTAGAGGGGAGAGGTACTGAGAATTACACAAAGGATTATACCTATATTGAAAGAATATGGGACTGGGAAGATTGTGAACTTATTAACAGTAAGAGGAACATTTGGAAGGAGAGAATTTGGAAGGAAAATAATGAATTCAGCTTTCTACATGTGGAATTTAAAATCTACTCAATACAATGTCTAGAACGTGAATCTTTTTATGCCTATATCCCATCTTTATTTTTTCCACCACAAGGTGAATATACTATTTAATTTTTTTTTCTTTTATATGTCTGAATTCCTGCCTATGTTTATGTCCTTATTATGTCCTAATTAGTTCAAAAGTGAAAAACTCACTAAAACAAATGTTGGCTAAAACAAATGTGAATAGATTTTATCTTGAAAGAAATGGGTTGATTTGTTCCATAGAGTCATAGAGATTATAGGTTTCTTAGGTCATATCACTTTCACCCTGCAGGAACATCTGAACATAAAAAGTCATATCAAGAAAATCATTTTACTTTAATTGCCAACCACACTTAGGCTTTATAATCAGCACTGATTATGGTCTTCTACTATCATACTTTGTTAACTTCACATTTCATGGTTTTCAAGTTAATAGTACAAAAGTTTCTTTTGGTATTTTTGTTTTACAAGAACACTCACATTTTCCAAAAACTCTCTCATCCTCTCCACCTGTAATTTAAGGAACTTAATGAGTCACACACACCTGGTTCTTTTAGTCATGTAGATAGAATAAAAGAAAACTGAGTTTAAATTGCAACTGTGTAATGGGCTTTCAGGGATAAGGAAATTCAACAGGGTGCCACATTGAGAATAACTGTATGGCAAACTTTGCCTGGGATTTACCCTTTATATTAAATGAAACAAATAAAATAAAATTAATTGAGGTCCTTTTAGGTGCATCATTCAGTATTCCTTAGAGAGGAGAAAGAAATATAAAATATAAACTTTGCATTCATAGAATTTAAAATGTTGTTATGTTGTAAAGACAAAAAATTTTGCCTGTCCACTTAAGATTTTTTTCAGTCCACTTAAGATTATTAAAAGTCTTAAAGTTAAATATTAGTAAAATATTTAAATTACAAACTTAATTCCTGCCTTTCTTAAAGGATCAGTTGTGGAAAAATAGAAAGAATAGGGAATTTATAGTCAAAGAAAAATAATTTAAATTCCTGTTTTACTACTTACTAGCTGTGGAGTTTTTGTCAAATCACTTCCTTTAAAGGCACCTCATTTTAATCAAGTGTAAAATAAGGGAGTGGGACTAGATGACTTTTAAGAAAGGTCTCTTCCAGATCTAAATTTTCTGTTCCCATGATCTCAAGATTACCCCCTTCAAATGGGATTGTTGGCTATCTCCAAAGGTTTTATTCTCTTCTTTTCTCACATTGTAATGTAATTATTTGTCTTGTCTTTACCATTACACTTTTTGATCTTTGAGTGCATGATCATGTTTCTCATGTATGTGTAGATTTCCTATTATGGACAATATGGAATTTGAGGAATTGGTACACTTTAGGTGGGGAAGATAACAAAATATAGGAGATAAAGATTAATTAGGAGACAGAAGAACTCCTATTTACTATCCATATACTATCCATAGCATTTATTATCTATTGGTCTCAGTTTCCCTATTTATAAAATGACTGAAGCAACATGAAATAGATCAAAAGCTGAATTGGGACTCAATGAGACTAGGTTGGGGGGAAAAAAAAAAGCATCTCAAATGCAGTGTGACTCTGGGCAAGTATTTTAATGTCTTTGAGTCTAAGTTTTCTCATCTCTAAAATGATATGTTTGGAATTACTGGCTCCTATGGTCTTTTCAGATTTAAATTTTGATCTATGACAAGAAGGTCTCTAAACTTCCTTCCAGCTTCCTTCTGCACCCTCTTCTTTAATTTTGGAAGTATATTCCTGGTGACTGAAATGAAGCAGGAACAGGCTTCAGCTTATTGCTTTTCCAGATTGGTGTCACTTTGACTGAAATGTGGATTTCTATCAAAAAATAAGTTCATAGTTTGAGTTCATAGCTTAGAAGTCACAGGATATCTATTTCAGGCCCCTTGTCTGGCACGTGATTAACCTGAGGCCTAGAAGAGTGCAAACACTTGTTCAAGGTCACAGAGGTCATATGACACAGTAAGATTTTTAATATATCTTTGGTTCCAGAACCACTGTACCTCATTGTTCCCTTTAGGTTGCCTGTAGCTAGCTACAGGCTTTCAATACTATATGATAAAATTTGAATTTTATTCTAAACTACTAGAAACATTTGAAGGTTTTGAATCAATGCAGAATTTTAGCAAGCTTCAATGATGCAGTATAAGCATTTTCATTATTTGAAGAGATCTGATTCAATAAACACATAATAAAAATATGAAAGAAGATAATGAAAATATAGTAGTAACAAGTCAGATTGGATTTGAGGCAGAACTTTCTTACTTAACAAGTAGTGAGACATAGGAATACATTGTTAAGAGATTCTTTCCACTTTAGGAAGTAAGTAGTAACCATCTATTCATCAGGATAGAAATGGTCCTTCCTGGAAGAAGGGGGATGGATCTATGACCTCTTGAGTAGTTCCCAGGCTTTTTATTCTACTATCAATAGTGAATGTATAGGATGACAGATTAGCTATGCAGAGGACTTGCCTATCTGGCAGAGCAAACTACTCTGACATTTATCCAATTTACTGACAAGAATTATTTTACTTCCCATGTTCAAATTAATCTGTTTACATCAATAAAATTGAAACAGACTGTAGAAGATGATGTAATTCTGAAGAGTTTCAATCAAAAAAATCAAGATAACAAAAAGCAAATGATAAAAAGAAAACAATAAAAATATATAATATTCTGATTAAATATTGATGTGGAGATTATGTTTACATTTCCTGGCTTCCCTTCATTTTAGCTGTTATTAGTGGTGTTTCTAAATCATCAAACATTAATATTCTATTTTCAGGGCTCAGTTGGTATTTTTTCTCCTAGCTTTATGATTTATCAGGTGACTGTATAACTTTACATTTGAAGTTTTAACTCCTGAAGGGTAGTGATCAAGCTTGATCTGAGTTTATCTTAAAGATGAGAAAAGTGGAGAAATGAAATTGAGAAATCCATTTTTATTCTACCTCAGGGAAAAATAAAAACTAATCGTCCATGCAAGCCAACTCATGCAAATTAGCAAGTAATCTCCTCCAGTGATAATGCTTAAAGTGGAAACAAAGGATTAACTCCTAAAACACCAGAGGCCACTATTACCCTGTATCTTTCTCAATTAGAATTCACTGAATTAAAGTACCAAGACAAACATATAGTTCTTTATGATATTCAAAACATTTGTAAAAGAATGCTGAACTTAGTCAAGAATAAACAGATTCAAATGACTTCTCTGGAATGCACTATCTTTGTATGTATGGGAAGAATAAGCACTAGGTACTGTGCTAAACAATTTCCAAATATCTCATTTTATCCTCACAGCTGAGGTTAAGTGACTTGACCAGCATTACAGAATGAGTAGGTATCTGAGGTAAAATTTGATCTAGTCTTCCTGACTCCAGGCTTAGCTACCTACCTACCTTTTGATCCAGCTAAAATTGTATTCATTTTACTTGTTCCTACTGGTTTCCCCCTGATGATGTCACAGTCAGGAAAAAGTCAATCAATCAGGAAATAGAAATTTTCTAACATGGAAGATGGCAAATATACAACTTTCCAATTCTAGGACATTCCAGTAAAGTTGCAAGACAAAAGGTAACAAGAACCAGTCAATGAAAGGTGGAAGGAATATTAACAGGGCAGAAATTCTTAAAACTTTTTTTTTTTTTTTTTTTTTTTTATGGGCCCTTTTGACAATATAGTGAAGTTATGGACATTTTCAGAATAATTACTATAAATTAATAAAATAAAATATGTAGATTAAAATAGAAACCACTTAGATTAAAATAGTAAAATAATCTGTATCCACATACATAATATAAACAAGTTTACCTACCTTATAGTAAGAACTTCTACTATAGATACTTTGTTGAACTGAGACAAAGTTGCTCGACAAAATAATTTCTGATTCATCCCACCCCAATTAATATAACATTAATTTATGATACAGTGAGTAGAGTACTATACCTGCAATGAAAGAAGGCCCTAATTCAAATATAGCCTCAGATACTTTGTAGCTGTGTAACATTATCACTTATCCTTTGTCTGCCTCATTTTCCTCATCTGTGAAATGGGGACAATATCACCAGAATTGCTATGAATATAAAATTAGATAGTATCTGTAAATGTTAAATGTTAAATCATTATATGAGTACTCTTATTGTTATGTTATTTATAAATTATATGTATAAATTATATGGAATTTATAATATAATTACACAAAATTATATTATATTATTATTTCTAGTTCCCTGGACTTTAAGTCAGGAAGACCTATATTCAATTTTTCTTCTGATGTAAGGATGCAGTTCCCGCAAAACAAGAGAAGGGAATTGTAAGGGCCCTTTAAATGGGCGGGCAGAGCGCAACAGGAGATTTGAGTGACCCAGAAGTATTCTCTGTGGATATAGGACTGCCCTGTGGGTGGGATCTTGGCCATACTGAGATAGCTTTGTAATGGGTGACAACTCTCTCGCTGGTTGGCTGTGTGTGTGACCTCACAGGCCCTTTATAAGCCCACTGCAGACAGCAGTTGCTCTCTTTAACCTGGCTCCCTAACCGGGGGTGGCCAAGCCAAGCTGATGGATAGCCGAGAGAGGTAAGAAGTCTGGTAGTGAACACGTGGATCTTCAGACCAGGTATTCACTAGGATTCTGACAAGTCAGGGCAACAAGTCAGGGCATTATATGAGTAGGTATAATAAAGGCTTTTAAAATTACACATGGCTATTTTTGAGCACGCTACCGGTTATTAAGCCATAGATTCAAGAAATCGTGGCCAGAGACCTTTGAAGGCCTCAGAGGAGGCAAGCTGGGTAGAGTTGACACTGCAAAGGTCAGTGAGTGGTCAAAGGTACTCTGTTGGGCCTTGGACAGACTTGTAATTGTAACTGCCAGGAAGGCAGATTACACTCTGACACTTAGTATCTATGTGACAATGGACAAGTAAAATAATGTCACTGAGCCTCAGTTTCTTTATCTATAAAATGGGCGTAAGAAAATATGTATCACCAACATTTTTTGGTTGTGATAAATTTCCAATGAGTTCAATAATCAGGCTTTCACTAAACATCTAGGTTTTCCAGGTATCATGATAGTAGGTATTAGGGATAGAAACACTGAAGTGATACATACTTCTTTCAAAGAACTTATATTTTACTCTTTGTTGTGAAGTAAATCACAAATTAGTAAATTCAGAGTGTTTTTAAGGTGAATAAAAGTGATTTACGTTTTGGGTTACTAAAAATGGAAGTGTCAGAAAAGATCTCTTTAAGGAGATGGTACTATGAAAATACCAATAATTTGGAAAGAAAAAACAGATTCTGAAGGGCTTTAAATATCAAGAAGAAGGAAATTATGAGGCATTAAAAGTTACTTATCCAAGTAATTTTTCCCAAGATATAGGTTTTTAAAATATAGTATATAGATACTCTTCTACTCTGTGAATTTTGGTGACTCCCTATTACATCCAAAACCAAAATATGCAACCATCTCTTTGGCATTTTATGCTTTTTACCATCTGGCTCATTACTGAGGCGTTTTAGACTTTACTATACTCCATGCACTGCATGACCCATTATGCTGATCTACTTGCTGTTCTTGATATTAAAGTTTCTATCTTCCACCTTCATGCTTAGAAGAGGATGGATGTTTCAGAAGGAAAAAAAAAAAAAAGCAAAATGAAATTGAAAACATTCATATGAAAAACTGATCATAAAAAAATAAAGATAAACATAATCAAAATAAAATGAGGAAAATTTGATTTACTCATATACCCCATCCCAAACAAAAGACACTCAAAATTTCTGAGAGCTAAAAAAGCTACAATATAAGAAAAGAATTAAAATTTAAGCAACTTTTTAAATTACTTTATTTTATTTTAATAAATTATTCTGTATGTAGATTAATTTCTACTTTTCTAATAAGACGGAGGAGGTAGGGGCTGAAAAGGTCAGCAAAATAGGGAAAGAACAGGAAAAGACTAAAAGGAAACCTGGGGTCATGAAAGATACATCTTTACTTCCAGATATGGTCACTAGCAGAAGCTAGTTAACATGCTGTTATCTAAGAAGATCTAAAAGTATATGCTGAGTGTATCATCAATTAGTGTTAACATTGCATTGCTGTTATTGCTGTACCAATAACAAAGCTGTGAGCATCTCTGAGGCTTTTCAGTGTATGTCCCAGAGCATATGTCCTTCCAACCTTTCCCTTTGTAAATCTTCACCTCCATTTATACATACAGATATACACATACATTTCCTTCACACATTTTATCTCCGTGAACAGTAATGAAATCAGAACTTATATTTTTGGAAAGGATGAATTAATCAATTATTCTAGGGCTCCATTCATCACATGTGTAACTTCCTGAATCCAAACACTCTCTCTTGATACTATTCCATTCTCTTATCCCCTTAGAATAATAAGCTCCTTAAGATCAGAGGCCATTATAAATTTTCTATTTAGATTCCCCCACACTGAGTTCAGTGACTTGCACCTCAGTGATTAGTGAGTGTTTACTAATTTTTTCACTCTTTTGATAGAGTTAACCTTTTTACTGTACATTTGACAACCCAAATCAGAAATTGCTTTTGAATATCTCTTGGGGAAATAGAGGGTTGAGTAGATAGTTTCTTTGCTTTCCCTTAGCAATCAGAATTGTAATCATATAACAGTTTCTGGAAACAGTGTGATTGAATATCAATGTTATGATTGCTGCAATGATTATCTATTATTAATAATCACTTTCTGGGTACCAAGGCTGTATGAGGTATGAAGCCACCCAAATAATTGGTTAAACAGAAAGATAAAATGAAGGGTATGGTATGGGATGTTTTACTAGCAGTGGTTTATGATCACCAATAAGCATTTTCTTAGACTGAACTATTAAGCTAGGAGTCAAATCTAAATTCAAGTCCTCATTGTGTCAAAAAAAGGTGCCAGGAGAACTGAGGTAGATTATTTTAACTCTCTTGGTCTAAAGTGATTCATCTGTCAGAGTATATAACAATTCTTACCTTCCTAGCTTTATAGAACTAGTGTGAGGATTAAATTAAATGATAGGTAAAATATCTTTGAAAGAAACAAAAAACTCTACAAATACATAGTATTATCAGAGTCAGCATCGATAACAATACTATATTTTATGGCTGAAATAGGTTCTCCCCATAACTTTTCTTATGTGGAGGTGCTTGGTTTTTCATAGACTAAAGAATAAGGAGGGTAGTAACTTAGCAAAATGAGAACTGGATATAGGGAGAAAGCTAGGAAGACCAACTTCTAATCTTAAATCTACTATTGATTTCCTCTGTGATGCTGGGTCATAGGACCATAATATTGTAGAATGATAGATTTATATCTGAAGGGAAAGTTGGAATCATCAAAATTAAGTCTCATTTTACTGATGAAGATAAGAGAAATTAAAACAATACAACATGTATCATAGGTAGGATTCCACATCAGGTCTTCCTGTTTCCAAGTTCAATGTGCTATCCAAAATATTATGGTCATTTTATTTCTAGCTTCTTTATGTATAGAATGTGACATGGGCCTAGATCACCAATGCAGATCTGGAAGGGACTTAAGAGGTCAATCATTTCAATGCTCTTATATTACAGATGAAAAACTGAAGCTTGAAAAGATCAAATCAATTTCCTAAGGTCATAAAGGTAATTGGATTAGAATTCAACCACTTGAGTGTAAATTCAGTTCTCTTTCCCCTTTACTGTGTTCTTTATAATGAACTCTAGGTTCAACTCTGAAATTCTTTTGTCCTAAGATGAATTCCTGCTATAGAACTATCCTTTCATTTTTGACAATCCATTCCCCATTTCTATTCAGAAAAAATCTGTAAATCTACCATGCATGGAACCAACAATAAATCCTAGTTATGAATTTCACCTCTCAGAAATAAGCCAAAAGTGTCATGTTTCTTAAATTATGGGTTGTGACCATATATAGAATCTGGTCACTAAACACGGGGGTGAGGGGGGGTCCACAAAATTATAATTTATTATCAGTAAATGTTTTACCTATATATCTATTTTACATACCTATATACCCAAAATCATGTAAAAATTTCATGGGCAACAAATAATAAATCTAAATATGTATATGTTCACATATGTATATGTGTATAATGTTATATATACATATGCATGTATATACATATATATGTATACACTTTTAAGATTTATAAAACACTTATATATGTCTCATTTGATAACTACCATAACATTCTGTGGCACATATTATTGTTATCCCCATGTTATGGATGAGGAAGTTAAAGAAGAATCTAAAACCATAATTCACATAGTTACTACATGAAGCAGAATTTGAACTCAAGTTTCCTTATCTTCAAACTCCAATATCAATTGCACCCCCTACCTTCTTATGAAGTGTATCTTTCATTCATGAGTCTTTTCAGTCAAGTTAAATCTCAGAGTATCTACATATGAAACAATTTAAACTTCTTTTAATGAAGGGTTAATAAGATATGGCTCTAAGCTTCCAAGATGAAATACGAAGGAGAGAGGGAAATAGACATTATCAGATCCTTCAGTTAAGAGGTATGTAAGGGTGTGTGCCCACAGATGGTAAGATGCTGAATTCATTATAATTTAACTGAGATCAGTGGGTAAGCTTTGCTAAAAACCCCTGATGGTGTATAATTATGAAAGCATCCAGCAACTGAGTTTCTTTCTGAGTTTACTTTTTCATAGCCCTTTGGACATTTTTATAATCATAGAAACCCATACACAATCTTTTTTCCCTTTTGTGCCAGTTACATATGTTAATTTTCTTCTTTGCTATACAGTCTAAACTGCATAGCTATAGACAACTAAAATTAATCTATCAATATATAAAAATGCTAAAAATTTAACAAAAAACACATTTATAATTAATGTGTCTATTCCCCAATATTCTCTTTATTAATTTATTATATTTTCCAAAAATATAAGCCCTCAGGCAAATTACTGTGAAAAACAATTTGCTTTTCTATTCACAGAAATAACTACAAAGAACTAGTAAAGTAAAATAATAACAAAATAATAAAACAAAAAACAGTAATGATAATAATAGCTTTTATATAATGCTTTAAATTTTTGAAGTGATTTACATATGATATTTCATGTAGTTCTCACAATAACTTTGTGAAGATGCTTTTAGTCTTATTCACTTTATAGATGAGAAAACAAAGGATGAAAAATGATAAATGACTTAATAGCTAATAAGTGTCTACTGTAGGATTTTGATTCTGTTGTCCTTGATTCTACTTTTAGTGTTCCATGCAGTTAATTAAATAACTCTGTCAAATGTAGTGACTCATAAAGCAAAAGACTCATGAACAACTTTCTCATCTTGGAATGAAGCTGTTTTCAGATCAAAATTCTAATTTCATTCATAAAGGGAAATGTTAAAAGTAGTAAAATTCACAGTACTTCTCATCTTTTTGTATCAAAGTTGTATTTAGTGCAATAAAGATTCCTGACTGACCTTGTGAAGAAAAATAAAGCCAATAAAGTATGTGAGCAGAATATTAGAATGGAAGATTCTAGAAAGCTATTCTTTCAGGCACAAATTCTAGGAAGTTCCATGATTCTAGATATTCTTTGTATCCAACTGAGAACCAGACTAGCTACCCAGAGAAGTTCCAGAGAAAAGTGGGATGCCCAATAGATGAAGCATTCTTTGGAAACTTGTGAAATAAAGGAAAATGCAAAATGACTCTAAGTCCAGTGAAGCCCTTGTCCTCTTCCACAATGGCTCTTTCAGAAAGAAGGGATAGATAGAATATCTATTTTACATACCCAGCATTCACACACACAAAGGAATCCAAAAACAACAATTATGAAAACAAATGTCTACACAAATGAGTAATGTAAATTCCTGTCCACTTTAGTGATGATTATATAATAATAAGAAAGAACAAACCTAGACACCACGTTTTTAAAAATTATAAAAAAAATGCTCCCTCAATATCCTAGAATCACAAAATAAAATACAAATTAAATTAAATCACTGATCACCAGCTAAAAGACATCTCAAAATGAAAACTCCCAGGAATACTGGTGCTTAAATAGATCAAAGGAAAACTATTTAATGCAGTCAAAAAGCAGTCTTTCAAATATGATGGAGCTACAGTCAGAATTGCACAAGATCTAACAGCAACCACATTAAAAAGGAACAGATGTCTTGAAATATGGCATTCTAGAAGACAAAAGATCTGGGATTATAACCTAAAATATCCTGCCCTGAAAAATAGAGTATAATTCAAGGAGAAAAGTGAACTCAGTTAGGGCTCTCATATCTCTGTTTCAAATGTGTTTTTATAAATAACATATTGTAGGATTGTTGTTGTTGTTGTTGTTGTTGTTTTTTAAATCTACTCTGCCATTTACTTCCATTTTATGGGAGAATCCATACTATTTGGATTCACAAGAATGATTAATAGCTCTGTAATTTCCTCCATCCTATTTTTTCCCTCTTATATACTTTTGCTCTCTCTTTCCTATCCTTCCTTACTAGTGTTTTGTTTCTAACCCAACATGCCCTCCCTTTTATCACCTCTCCTTCTATTACACTTTTTAGCTTTTCTGCTCTCTTTTCAGCCCCTCCTTTTTCTTTCCTCTTCCTCCTTCTACTTCCCTATAGAATAAATTGCTATGCTTAACAGAGTGAATATGTAATTCTTTCTTAGAGGGAAAAGCAATGAGATTAAGCTTCAGTCAATGTTCATCCACCTCCTTTCTTTCTACTATAATAATAGGTCTTGGTTGCCTCTTCCTGTGATCGAATTTGTCACATTTTACCTCTCCTTTCCTTTTCTCCCCTATAATCCTTTGCCCATACCTTAATGTCTTTTTTAATATAATCACATCAGATTGGAGTGGAAATCTTCAACATAAAGAAAAACCAACTCACTTCCAGTTGATCAATGATGGACAGAGGTAGCTACACCCAGAGAAGAAACACTGGGAAGTGAATGTAAATTGTTAGCACTAATATCTGTCTGCCCAGGTTACATGTACCTTCGGAATCTAAAGTTTATTGTGCAACAAGAAAATGATATTCACACACATGTATTGTATCTAGACTATATTGTAACACATGTAAAATGTATGGGATTGCCTGTCATCGGGGGGAGGGAATAGAGGGAGGGGGGGATAATTTGGAAAAATGAATACAAGGGATAATATTATAAAAAAAAATATATATATATATATAATAAAAATTATTAATAAAAAAAATAATAATAATCACATAAGATTAAATTCATTCACACACCCTCTGTCCATGTAAAGTCCCCTTTTTAAACCTAATGAAAATACAGTTCTGAAGAGTTACTAATATCATTTTCCCATCTAATAGAAATAGTTTAACCTTTATATAACATGTATTTTCTCCCTTCTATGTTTCTCTTTAATATTGTGTTTTAAGATCAAATTTTCTCTTTAATTTTGTTTTGTTTTGTTTTGTTTTTAATAATAGTGATTGAAAATCTCTTACTTCATTGAAGATTTATCTCTTCCCCTAAAAGGTGATGCTCAATCTCATTAGGTAATTGATTCTTCATTGTAATCTCAAGTCCTATACCTTCTGGAATATGGTCTTCCAGGCCTTATAATCTTTTATTGTAGAAGCTGCCACATCCTGAGTATTCCTGATTCTTTCAATGACTATTTTACTCTTAGTTATAGTATATCACAGAAGATTTCCTTGGTGATCACTTGAAGAATGCTATCCAGGATATCTTTTTGATCATGGTCTTCATGTAGACCAATAATTTTTAAATTGTCTCTCCTGGATCTATTTTCTAAGTTGGCCACTTTTCCAATAAGGTATTTTACATTTTCTTCAATTTTTTCATTCTTTTTAGTTTGATTCTTGATATCTCATAGTACCATTGGCTTCTATTTGCCCACTTCTAGTATTTAATATGTAATTTACTTTAGTTAACTGGTTTTTCTCATTTGATTAATTCTATTTTTCAAGATGTTGTTTTATTCAGTGAAGAAAGTTTTTTTTTTCTTGCATTTTGCCAATTATATTTTTAAGGGTTTTTCTTTTCCAAGATGTTGATTCTCTAGCATACTTCTTATATCCCCATTTTTTCTTCTACCTCTTATTTGCCTTTTTAAATCTTTCATGAGTGCTTCCAAGAAGCCTCTCTGGATTTGAGTTGGTGTTTTGGTCTTCAGACTCATCATAGTAGCTTACTATGGTTAAGATTCTTTTTTTCTTTCTTGCTCATTTTCTTTTCCTTTCTTTTTCTCATTTTGTGACTTTTATGGTTGAGCTCTGCTCCTGTGATGTAGGTGTCACTGACCCAAAATTCCTGTGCTGATCCAAGTCTTGCCTTTGAACACAGGGGTCCCTTGTGCTTGATATCTTGGTCACAGCAGAGGTATCTCTACCTGTTCTGGCCAGGAAAATCCTGGTTTCATGAGGCTGGCAATTTGCCTTCTTTGCTGATACTGGAGGCTGCCCTACTTATCTGCTCTATACTGAGCAGGGATGGAAAATTTCACTTGATGATCTGCTGTGATTAAGAGTCTTTCACTGTTTTTCTGGATCCTGTCTGAGCAGGCCTGAACACCCTTTCACTCCAATGAGACTTATCTTTCTTGAAGTCCTTCTAATATATTTTCAGCTAGAGAATAGTTTCATTCCAGCAGACTCTATTCAGAGGCTTGATATCATTTGTTTGGGGGAAACTAGGAAAGCTTCCTGGTTTGACTCCACCATTTTAGCTCTGCTCCCTTTACTATGTCTTTAAACCCAAATCACTCAAACTTTAACTGAAATAGTAGACTTTAGTTCAAATCTCTGTTTCTCATTTTTTTTTTTTGATGCTGAGAATGAGTGTAAATAGCAATTATTTCTGTTATAACCATAAACTCTGAAATTCTTTTCCTCCCAGATTGATCCTTTTGTGATAGTTAATGAGGTCATTTTTGTTCTTAATTTTTAACTACTCTTTAGTATGTTTATTTATTTTTAATACACATTGTTTTATGAATCATGTTGGGAGAAAAAAATCAGAGTAAAAGGAAAAAACATGGGAGAGATTAAAAAAGAAAGAGAAAAGTAGTGAACAAAGCACATGTTGATTTATATTCAATCTCCTTAGATCTTTTTCTGGATGCAAATAGAATTTTCCATCCAAAGTCTATTGGGATTACTTGAGGGATTACTGAAAAGATCCAAGCTTTTCACAGTTGATCATTGTTCATTCTTGCTGTTATTATATACAATGCACTCTGATTCTGCTTGTTTCATTCAGCATCAGTTCATGTAAATCTTTCTAAACCTATGTAAAATTGCCTTCTTCATCATTTTTTTTTCAATAGTCACATCAGATTTTATTCACAAACACACTTCAGTCCATGTGGTACCCTCCCTGCCCCAGTGTCATATAGAGTTCTTAAGAGTTACAGACATTGTTTTACCCTTTAAGGATATAAGCAGTTTAATCTTTAAATATGACTTCTGGCCAAGATGGCGGCGAGGAGGCAGACAGCTGCTTGAGCTCCTCGTTTTCTCTCAGAACTTACTTCATGACAAGCCTCTGACTTAACGCTTGACCCAGAAAGAAATCCACAAATACTCACCAAGAGAAGACATCCTTGAAAGTCGCCAGAAAAGGTCTGTGTTTGCTCGGGGGAGGGTCAATCAGACTGGTCACAGACTGAGGGCAGGCAGCCAGAGCAAGACAGGAAGCTCGCACAGCTCAGACCAGAGGGGAAGAGGTGCAATCTCTGCCGTTTCTGCGAAAGGGCTTTTGCCCCAGTGTGGATGCTCCGTCTTGGCAGCAAGCCAGGAGCAGCGGAGAGGGTGTAAACACCGGAGGTGAAGATTAAAACCCCAGAAAGCCAGCATCTCTCAGAGCCCAGCCACCCCCAACCCCCACCTGGACTGACTCAGTGCTTCTTGGAGCCTAAGAGCGCAGACTCAGTACAGTCATTGCTGTTCTTTTAGTGGCTCTCTGCTGCCCTACCCCCAGTCTGTAGAGGAAGCCCATTAATACCATCCAGCCCCAGTCCCCGCAAAACAGACCAATTGTTTCTCTTGTCAGTTTGTTTTCTTTGATTCCTGCTCTGACAAAATGAACAAAAAATTCAAAAGGGCTCTAACCATTGACAGCTTCTGTGTGGAGAGGGAGCAGACTTCAAATGCTGAGGAGACTAGGAACAGACTGTCCCCAGATGTATCCCCTGGGAGGGATATAAGCTGCTCCTCAATACAAAAGAACCTCATAGAGGAAATCAAAAAGGCTCTCACAAGAGAGCTGGAAGAGAAATGGGAAAAGGAAAGGGAAGCTTGGCAAGAGAGCCTGGAGAAGTCATCCCATGCATTCAAAGACAGAGTGGATAAAGAAATCAAATCATTGAGAAACAAGATTAGTGAGGTGGAAAAGGTAAACAACTCCAAGGAAAACAGGATTAGTGAGCTGGAAAAAGAAATAAGCTCTCTAAAAAATAAAATGGATAAAATGGAAAAAAAAATCCATAAAAGATAAAAACTCAATTGGACAACTACTAAGAGATATAAAAAAAGTGAGTGAAGAAAATACATCATTGAAAATTAGACTGGAACAAGTAGAAATGAATGACTCAAGGAGAAACCAAGAGGTAGTCAAGCAAAACCAGAAAAATGAAACAATTAAAAAGAATGTCAAGTACCTTACCAGAAAGACAACAGACCTGGAAAACAGATCCAGGAGAGACAATTTGAGAATAATAGGACTCCCTGAAAAATGGGAGGAAAAAAGAGCTTGGACACTATTTTCGAGGAAATTATCAAAGAGAACTGCCCAGACAATCTGGAAACAGAGGGTAAAATAGACATTGAAAAAATTCATCGATCACCTACTGAAAGGGACCCTAAAATCAAAACGCCAAGAAATATAGTGGCCAAGTTCAAGAACCATCAGACAAAGGAAAAAATACTGGAAGCTGCTAGAAAAAAGCAATTCAGATATGGAGGATCCACAATAAGGATAACCCAGGATCTAGCAGCGTCCACATTAAAAGAACGCAGGGCCTGGAACATGATATTCCGAAAGGCTAAGGAACTTGGTATGCAGCCAAGAATAACTTACCCAGCAAGAATGAGCATCGTTTTCCAGGGAAGAAGATGGACATTTAACAAAATAAATGAATTCCATCTATTTTTGATGAAAAAACCAGACCTACATAAAAGGTTTGATCTTCAAATACAGAACTCAAGAGATTTCTAAAAAGGTAAAAAGAAATCTTGAGAACTATACTTCTGTCAAAAAAATATGTAAAGAACATAAGTACAATTTGTCTTAGAAGCTAGAGGTGGAAAGGAAATTATATCATAAAAAAGTGTAAAGTGGTGGTACTACATCTCATGAAGAGGCAAAGGTAACCTATTATATCTGAGAGAAAGAAAGGAGGGAGATGAACATAGCGTGTATCAATAGACATATTCGATTTATGGTGAAACTTCTTCCACTTCATTGAAAAGTGAAAGGGAAGGAGTAAGCTAAGGGGAAGGGAATACAGAAATTTTGAGGAAAAGGGGTAAAATAAGGGGAGGATCTTTAAGGTGGGGGAGGGATCCTAAAAAGGGAGGGCTATGAAAAGCAAGTGGTGTTCACCAGTTTAATACTGGATAGGAGGGTAAAAGGGAAGGAAAGGGGAAAAGCATAAGCAGGGGTTAATAGGATGGCAAGCAATATAGAATTAATCCTTCTAACCATAAATGTGAATGGGGAAAACTGCCTCATAAAGAGGAAGCAGTTAGCAGACTGGATTAAAAGTCAGAATCCTACTATATATTGTTTACAGGAAACACACCTGAAACAGCATGAGACATTCAAACTAAAAGTAAAAGGATGGAGCAGAATCTATTATGCTTCAGGCAAAACCAAAAAAGCAGGAGTAGCCATCCTCATCTCAGATCAAGCAAAAACAAAAATTGATCTAATTAAAAGAGATAAGGAAGGGCATTATATCCTGCTAAAGGGCAGCATCAATAGTGAAGCAGTATCAATATTAAACATATATGCACCAAGTGGTGCAGCATCTAAATTCTTAAAAGAGAAATTAAGAGAGCTGCAAGAGGAAATAGATAGCAAAACTATAATAGCGGGAGATCTCAACCTTGCACTCTCAGAATTAGATAAATCAAACCACAAAATAAATAAGAAAGAAGTCAAAGAGGTAAATAGAATACTAGAAAAGTTTGATATGATAGATCTTTGGTGAAAGCTAAATGGAGACAGAAAGGAATATACTTTCTTCTCAGCAGTTCATGGAACCTATACAAAAATTGATCATATACTAGGGCATAAAAACCTCAAAATCAAATGCAGTAAGGCAGAAATAGTAAATGCATCCTTTTCATAGCATAATGCAATCAAAATAACATTTAATAAAAAGCCAGGGGAAAATAGACCAAAAAATAATTGGAAACTAAATAATCTTATACTAAAGAATGATTGGGTAAAACAGCAAATCATAGACATAATTAATAACTTCACCCAAGAAAATGACAATAATGAGACATCATACCAAAATGTGTGGGATACAGTCAAAGCAGTAATAAGGGGAAGTTTTATATCTCTACAGGACTACTTGCATAAAATAGAGAAAGAGAGGGCCAACGAATTGGGCTTACAACTAAAATCGCTAGAAAAGGAACAAATTAAAACCCCCCAGACAAACACAAAACTTGAAATTCAAAAAATAAAAGGTGAGATTAATAAAATTTAAAGTTAAAAAACTATTGAATTAATTAATATAACTAAGAGTTGGTTTTATGAAAAAACCAACAAAATAGACAAACCCTTAGTAAACCTGATTAAAAAAAGGAAAGAGAAAAAGCAAATTGATAGTCTTGAAAATGAAAAGGGTGAACTCACCACTAATGAAGAGGAAATTAGAACAATAGTTAGGAGCTACTTTGCTCAACTTTATGCTGATAAATTCGATAACTTAAATGAAATGGAAGAATGCCTTCAAAAATACAGCTTACCCAGATTAACAGAGGAAGAAGTAAGTAGTCTAAATAGTCCCATCTCAGAAAAAGAAATAGACCAAGCTATTAAGCAACTTCCTAAGAAAAAGTCCCCAGGACCAGATGGATTTACAGGTGAATTCTACCAAACATTTAAAGAACAACTAACTCCAATGCTATGTAAACTATTTGAAAAAATAGGGATTGAAGGAGTCCTACCAAATTCCTTCTATGACACAGACATGGTACTGATACCTAAACCAGGTAGACCGAAAACTGAGAAAGAAAACTATAGACCAATTTCCTTAACGAATATTGATGCTAAAATCTTAAATAAGATATTAGCAAATAGACTTCAGAAAATCATCCCCAGGATAATACACTATGACCAAGTGGGATTTATACCAGGAATGCAGGGCTGGTTTAATATTAGGAAAACTATTAGTATAATTGACTATATTAATAATCAAATTAATAAAAACCATATGATCATCTCAATAGATGTAGGAAAAGTATTTGATAAAATCCAACATCCATTCCTACTAAAAACGCTTGAGAGTATAGGAATAAATGGACTATTCCTTAAAATAATAAGGAGCATATATTTAAAACCTTCAGTAAATATCATATGTAATGGTGATAAACTAGAACCTTTCCCTGTAAGATCAGGAGTGAAACAAGGTTGCCACTATCACCATTACTATTCAATATAGTACTAGAAACTCTAGCCTCGGCAATAAGAGCCGAGAAAGAGATTCAAGGAATTAGAGTAGGAAATGAAGAAATCAAATTATCACTTTTTGCAGATGACATGATGGTATACTTAGAGAACCCCAAAGACTCTGCTAAAAAGCTATTAGAAATAATTCAGAATTTTAGGAAAGTTGCAGGATACAAAATAAATCCACATAAATCCTCAGGATTTTTATACATTACCAACACAATCCAACAGCAAGAGATACAAAGAGAAATTCCATTCAAAATAACAGTCGATAGTATAAAATATTTGGGAATATATCTACCAAAAGAGAGTCAGGAATTATATGAACAAAATTACAAAACACTTGCCACAAAAATAAAGTCAGATTTAAATAATTGGAAAGACATTCAGTGTTCTTGGATAGGCCGAGCGAATATAATAAAGATGACAATACTCCCCAAACTAATCTATTTATTTAGTGCTATACCAATCATACTCCCAAGAAACTATTTTAATGACCTAGAAAAAATAACAACAAAATTCATATGGAAGAATAAAAGGTCAAGAATTGCAAGGGAACTAATGAAAAAAAAGTCAGAGGAAGGTGGTCTAAGTGTACCTGATTTAAAGCTATATTTTAAAGCAACAGTCACCAAAACCATTTGGTATTGGCTAAGAAATAGACTAGTTGATCAGTGGCATAGGTTAGGTTCACAGGGCAAGATAGTGAATAAAAATAGCAATCTAATCTTTGACAAACCCAAAGATCCCAAATTTTGGGATAAGAATTCATTATTTGACAAAAACTGCTGGGAAAACTGGAAATTAATATGGCAGAAACTAGGCATGGACCCACATTTAACACCACATACTAAGATTAGATCAAAATGGGTCCAAGATTTAGGCATAAAGAACGAAATCATAAATAAATTGGAGGAACATGGGATGGTTTACCTCTCAGACTTGTGGAGGAGGAAGGAGTTTGTGTCCAAGGGAGAACTAGAGACCATTATTGATCACTAAATAGAACATTTTGATTACACCAAATTAAAAAGTTTCTGCACAAACAAAACTAATGCAAACAAGATTAGAAGGGAAGTAACAAATTGGGAAAAAATTTTTACAGTTAAAGGTTCTGATAAAGGCCTCATCTCCAAAATATACAGAGAATTGATTTTAATTTATAAGAAATCAAGCCATTCTCCAATTGATAAATGGTCAAAGGATATGAACAGACAATTTTCAGATGATGAAATTAAAACTATTTCCACTCATATGAAAGAGTGTTCCAAATCACTATTGATCAGAGAAATGCAAATTAAGACAACTCTGAGGTATCATTATACACCTGTCAGATTGGCTAAGATGACAGGAACAAATAACGATGAATGTTGGAGGGGCTGTGGGAAAACTGGGACACTGATGCATTGTTGGTGGAGTTATGAAAGAATCCAACCATTCTGGAGAGCAATCTGGAATTATGCCCAAAAAGTTATCAAAATGTGCATACCCTTTGACCCAGCCATACTACTACTGGGCTTATACCCCAAGGAACTACTAAAGAAGGGAAAGGGACCTGTATGTGCCAAAATGTTTGTGGCAGCCCTTTTCATAGTGGCTAGAAGCTGGAAGATGAATGGATGTCCATCAATTGGAGAATGGTTGGGTAAACTATGGTATATGAATGTTATGGAATATTATTGTTCTATAAGAAATGACCAACAGGAGGAATACAGAGAGGCTTGGAGAGACTTACATCAACTGATGCTGAGTGAAACGAGCAGAACCAGAAGATCATTATACACTTCAACAATGATATTGTACGAGGATGTATGCTGATGGAAGTGGATTTCTTCAACATAGAGAAGAGCTAATCCAATTCCAATTGATTAATAATGGGACAGAATGAGCTCCATCCAGAAAAGGAACACTGGGAAATGAATGTAAACTGTTATTTTTACCTTCTGAATCCAATTCTTCCTGTGCAACAAAAAATTTGGTTCTACACACATATTGTATCTAGAATATACTGTAATATATTTAACATATATAAGACTGCTTGCCATGTGGGGGAGGGGGTTGAGGGAGGAAGGGAAAAAATCTGAATAGAAGTAAGTGCAAGGGATAATGTTGTAAAAAATTACCCATGCATATGTACTGTCAAAAAAATGTTATAATTTTAAAATAAAATAAAAATTAAAAAAAAATCTTTAAATATATATTCCCTCTGTTTACTTTTCTATGGCTCTCTTGGAGCCTGTGCTTGTAGATTAAATTTTATTTTTCTTTCTGCTTTTTTCAATAGAAATGATTGAAAATCTCATACTTCATTGAAACTCTCTGTAATGTCTGGGCTGGCTTTCTGGAGGACCTCAGGATCAGCCAGAGTCCTTGGTTTTAGTGGAGAAATGATGAAATCAGTACAGCTACCAAGAGGCTGGGCAAAGATAGAATGAATCATTTCCAGTCCTTCTCAGATCTTATATATCTTAGTGCAATTACATCATTATAGCATATTGAAAATTTGTGAACTAGAGAACCCTTACATCACCATGCTAAGTACTAAATATATATGTGAAGGAGAGAAGCATCACCTCATCAGTTCCATTGAGTTAACATATTGTTCCAAGCATACTTCTCCAGAGTTCTAGTCCTCTACACCTCTCCAGAAAGATAATACTGAATTTTCTTAGGTAGTTTTTCTTTGCCTTACAGAATATGATATTCCAGGCCCTCTGATCTTTTATTGTAGAAGCTGCCAGATCTTGGGTAATACTGATGGTTGCTCCTTGATATATGAATTATTTTTCTTTCTTTTTTTTTTTTTTTTTCTGGCACCTTGCAGTATTTTTTCTTTGAGATTATAGATTTGGAGTTTCACAATTATGATTCTAGCATTTTCCTTGTGGGATCTCTTTTTGAAAGTGATCTTTCAATGAACATTTCCTCCTCTCTTTCTAGAATATCGGGAGTCTCTTTTTTTTTTTTTTTTTTTTTTTTTTTTTTTTTAATCATGGCCTAGAGATAGGCCAATATATATATATATATATAATTTTTTTTTTTTTTGTTAAGGAAATTGGGGTTAAGCCACTTGTCTAGAGTCACACAGCTAAGAAGTGTTAAATGTTAAATAGACCAGATTTGAACTCAGGTCCTCCTGACTTCAGGGCTGGTGCTCTATACACTGCATCACTTAACTGCTCCTAGGCCAATCATTTTAAAATTTTCTCTTCTGGATATATTTTGCCAACAAGTTATTTCACATTTTCTTCCATTTTGATTTGGTTTGACTGACTCTTGCAGTCTCACGAAATCATTTAGCTTCCATTTGCCCTGTTCTAATTTTTAATGTGTGATTTTTTTCAGTTAGCTTATATAAGTCTTTTTTTCCCCCCATTTGGTTTATTCTACTGTTTAAGTAGTTGTTTTCTTCAGATAATTTTTTTTCCTTCTTTTTACAAACTATTGACTCTCAGGGGACGGAGCCAAGATAGTGGAGAAGATACACTCGAATTTGTAAGCTCCCTTCTTCCCTCATTACCAATTAGTTAAATCAGCCTCAAAAATAACGCTGGACTGATAAAAACCACAAGGATTAGAAGCACAACTTGCCACCTGAAGAGAATCTGGAATTTCAAAAGAAAAGGTCAGTTCTGAGGGGAGGGGGGAAAAAAAAAAAGGCCAGCACAGACAAGGTTAGGTGTGAACACACTGCACCAATCAGGCTGGGGAGAACTCTGGGATAAGAGAAGCCACTGAGATAGAGGAATCTGGCAAAGGCTGATAGCTCTTCTCTGCTTATAAAATAGCAGTTCAGGAGAGAAATTAAGCCACTTTAAAATATAAAACCAGATCCTAGAACCACCCCAATTCGGAAGTGACCTAATATATCTCTATACTGTTGTGAAACTGCCTTCTGCTTCCTGGGGCTTCTCCTTGGGGTAGTTAAGAGCCTGAATAGCAGGGACACAGCCTGAGGCAACATCGAATCAACATAGTGCCGGGTTTAGCCTGAGGCAGTGGAAATCTAGCATCCTAGGAATTCCCAAAAAAGCTGAACTCCCAGAGAAGCTGAACCTTTGAAATAGGGACTGTGGTTTCCGGGCAGAAACTTCCAGTTTGAGTGCAGGGGCTTTTCACATCACTTGCTGATATCCACGCCCCACAGGACTCATTGGCTGGACTTTGTGTCGCTTTTATCTTTGTGTCAGCTTTAAACCTCAGGGCAGTAGCTAGGCCACACAGCACAGCCATACTAATCACCTCTGAGCAATCTCCAGGGAGGGGGAGGGGAACTCTCTCCCAGAGCTCTCTCTTAACTCAGCCACAGGACTGCTGCATCCATCCAGTCTAGGAGGAACCTGGTAAATAAATAAATAAATAAATAAACTTCTTACCCCAAAGGCAGACCTCAACAGATTTTTAACAATGAGTAAGAAGCTGAAGAGAATGATTGATCCTTCTACAGAGAGAAAGAGCAGGCATCCGAGGAATTTAGCAGCAGACAGTCAGCAGATAACACTCTAAAGGGGAATGATACCTGCCCCCCATCACATAACTCTCTCCTAGAAGAGATTATTAAAAAGTTAAGAGAGTTTGAAGAAAAATGGGGAAAGGAAAGAGAAGGCATGATAGAGAACAACAACATCCTGAAATTTGAGTTGGAAAAAATAAAGAATTCACAGGAGGTGCAGGGAAACAAAATTTGTGAATTAGAAAAGGTTAAAAAAATCACAGAAAAGTAGGATTTATGAATTGGAAAAGATAAAAAATTCTCAAGAAAGTAGGATTTCTGAATGGGAAAAGATAAAAGTCAAGAAAGTAGGATTTCTGAATTGGAAAAAGAAAATAACTCTCTAAAAAATTAGGGAAATGGAAAAAATTCAATAGAGAAAAATAATTCATTTAAAAACTCAATTGGGCATATATAAAAAGAACTAAAAAATGTGAATGAAGAAAATAACTCATTAAAAATCAGGACGGAACAAATAGAAATGAATGATTCATTCAGAATCCAAAAATCAGTCAAACAAAACAAACAAAAAAATGAAAAGCTGGAGAATAATGTCAAATACTTACTGGGAAAATCTATAGACCTGGAAAATAGATCTAGGAGAGATAATCTGAGTATCATTGGACTTCCCGAAAACTATGATCAAAAAAAGAGTCTAGATTCTATTTTACAGGAAATCATCAAAGAGAACTGTCCAGAGATAATAGAAACAGAAGAGAAAATATGCGTTGAAAGTATTCATCGAACCTTCTGAAAAAGACCCTGAAAAAAGAACTCCATGGAAAATTATGGCTAAGTTATAGAACTACCAAACAAAGAAAAAAATAGTGCAAGCAGCTAGAAAAAAACAATTCAAATATCAAGGTGCCACAATAAGGGTCACTCAAGATCTCGCTGCCTCCACATTAAAAGATCAAAGGGCCTGGAACCTGATATTCCAAAAGGCAAAAGATCAAGGATTTCAACCAAGAATAAACTACCCAGCTAAGTTTAGCATTTTCTTCCGTGAAAGAAGATGGTCATTTAATGAAACAAAGGAATTCCATTTGTTTCAAAGAAAAAAAACAGACTTAAATAAAAAATTTGATCTACATCCACTAGACTGAAGAGAAGCAGAAAAAGGTAAAAAAAGAATTCTTGAGAACTGTATCTCTGTTATGGATATACAGAAAATCCGCATGGATAATTTGATTTTACTGATATAATAAAATAGGAGTAGTAAAGGGAAGGGGGTAGTATCAGAAAAAGGGGAAGGAGTGATTAAAAAGAGGGAAATTATACATTCCAGAAAGAAGCATTAAAAATCTACCGCATCTGAGGAAATTTAGAGAGGGGGAGAAACATTGTGTGAAACTTACTCTCATCACAATAGGCTCAAAGAGTAAATAATTGACATATTTGACGGAAAAGAAAAAGGGGAATAAGGGAAAGGTACAAGAAAAGGGAAGGGACTTAAAAGGAGGGGGGAGAGTTACCAAAAAGGGAGGGCTGTGCATCACAAGTGGGGGTCTATAAATTAAATATTGGGGAAGAGGTTCAGGGGTATCAAGGGAAAAAACCATAATTTGTGGATAATTGTGGCAGGAAATACAGAATTAGTCATTTTAACTATAAATGTGAATGGGATGAACATTCCCATTAAACAGAGACGGATAGCAGACTGTATCAAAAGTTAGAACCCTACAATATGTTATTTACAGGAAACACACTTAAAGCAAGGAGATACATACAGAGTAAAGGTAAAAGGTTGGAGCAGAATCTATTATGCTTCAGGTAAAGCCAAAAAAGCAGGGGTTGCCATACTTATCTCAGATCAAGCAAAACACAGAAATTGATCTAATTAAAAGAGATAAGGAAGGAAACTATATCCTGCTAAAAGGTAGCATAAACAATGAAGCCATATCAATACTAAATATATGTGTACCAAGTGGTATAGCATCTAACTTTCTAAAGGAAAAGTTAAGAGATTTGCAAGAAGAAATAGACAGTAAAACTATAATAGTGGGAGATCTCAACCTTGCACTCTCAGATTTAGACAAATCAAACAACAAAACAAATAAGAAAGAAATTAAAAAGGTAAATAGAACATTAGAAAAACTAGGGATGATAGACCTTTTCAGAAAACTGAATGGTGATAGAAAGGAATATAATCTTCTCAGCAGTTCATGGAACCTATACAAAAATTGACCATATATTAGGACATAAAGATCTCAAAATTAAATGCAGGAAGGAAGAAATAATAAATGCCTTCTTCTCAGACCACAATGCAATAAAAACTACATTCAATAAGAAGTTAGGGGTAAATAGACCAAAAAGTAATTGGAAACTGAATAATCTCATCTTAAAGAATGACTGAGTGAAACAGCAAATTATAGAAACAATTACTAATTTCACCCAAGATAATGACAATGATGAGACATCATACCAAAATCTGTGGGAAGCAGCTAGAGCGGTAATAAGGGGAAATTTTATATCTTTCAAGGTTTATTTGAACAAAATAGAGAAAGAGAAGATTAATGAATTGGGCCTGCAACTTAAAAAGCTAGAAAAAGACCAAATTAAAAACCCCCAACCAAAAACCAAACTTGAAATACTAAAATTAAAAGGAGAAATCAATAATATTGAAAGTAAAAAAAAAAAAAAAAACAAAAAAAACCTGTTGAATTAATAAATAAAACCAAGAGTTGGTTTTATGAAAAAGCCATTAAAATAGATAAACCTTTGATATATGATCAGAAAAAGGAAAGAGGAAAATCAAATGTTAGTCTTACAAATGAAAAGGGGGATCTTTCCACCAATGAAGAGGAAATTAGAGAAATAATAGGGAGTTAATTTGCCCAACTTTATGCCAATAAATTTGATAACTTAAGTGAAATGGATGACTTCCTCAAAAAATATAGGTTTCCCAGATTAATAGAGGAGGAGATAAATTGCTTAAATAGTCCCTTTTCAGAAAAAGAAACAGAACAAGCTATTAATCATCTCCCCAGGAAAAAATCCCCTGGGCCAGATGGATTTACATGTGAATTCCACCAAGCATTTAAAGAACAATTAGCCCCAATGTTATATAAACTATTTGAAAAAATAGGGGATGAAGGAGTCCTACCAAACTCCTTTTATGACACAGACATGGTACTGATACCTAAACCAGGTCGATCGAAAACTGAGAAAGAAAACTATAAACCAATTTCCTTAATAAATATTGATACTAAAATCTTAAATAAGATATTAGCAAAAAGACTTCAGAAAATCATCCCCAGGATAATACACTATGATCAAGTAGGATTTATACCAGGAATGCAGGGCTGGTTTAATATTAGGAAAACTATTAGCATAATTGATGATATTAATAATGAAATTAATAAAAACCATATGATCATCTTAAATAGATGCAGAAAAAGCATTTGATAAAATCCAACACCCATTCCTACTAAAAACACTTGAGAGTATAGGAATAAATGGACTATTCCTTAGAATAATCAGAAGCATATATTTGTGACTGTCAGTAAGCATAATAGGTAATGGAGATAAACTGGAACCTTTCCCAGTAAGATCAGAAGTGAAACAAGGTTGACCACTATCACCATTACTATTCAACATTGTTTTAGAAATGCTAGCCTCGGCAATAAGAGTCGGGAAAGAGATTAAAGGAATAAGAGTAGGTAATGAGGAAATCAAACTATCACTCTTTGCAGATGATTTGAGCCAAACTCTGAGAAAGATGCAGGCAGACACACACCTACACTTGCTCTTGCACCCTCTTGCTTCCTGCTAACCCCTGATGAGATTACAATAAAGAAAAGCTATTTTGCACCTCAAGATCAGCTTATCTTTGTGTGTATCTGGGAGTATCCCTAAGACTGGTATGTATGGTCCTGTCGGTCTAGAACAGTGTATATGGACAGTCTGGCACAAGTGGCACCCAATGTGGAGTGAGATTGGCCAGGGACCCTGTGAGTTCAGCTGGTTTGTGAAAATGCTATGATGCTTAACTGGGTGGAAGCATAGCAGGCATGGATTGCAACAGAAGACCTGTCCTGGCAGTTTGCAGACAAACAGGGGATGTTCAGACCCCTGGTGGTTTCAGGTCTCAGGTACAATCTATGGGGTAGAGATATATTGAAGGCTTGTGGAACCTCAGTTTATATACCACCTCTACAGGTTTTTTAATTGGGGTCATTGGGTATTTGAGCACCATCTTTCATATTATACCCATACCATCAACATGGAAATCTAACACACCAGTTTGGGTGACCCCAATGGCCTGTCCCAGTGGAAAAAGCCTTAGTGGAATAGCTCACCACATCCTAAAGGCCATCTTTGTTAAATAGAAGGAGGAAGTAGAGATGGCCCACACAGGTGGATATGTATAAGGCCTTATTTACTTACAATTCTGCATAGGGATACAGGTCTCTCTCCAGAAATGATACATTTGACACACTCTTATAGTCTGGATAGGAAACTATGAAAACAGGGCTTCAAGTGTTAGAGAACCTTCAAAAAGTCCTTGGGAAGGATGAAAAAGGACATTAGCAAGGTCCATCCTTAGTACTTTGGAGCGGGCTGGGATACAAGTCTGGATGGGGAAGGCCACTGGATTCTAGAAAGAAAAACAAGGAGAGTTGATTCTTCCATATTCTGAATCATGAAATGCCAACTATTTGATCAACCAGAAATCACCTTAGACCTGATCCTGATAGTCGAAACTAGACACTGCTATGGCCGCCTACAAGTCACTCATCTCCCCCCTTCAGTGTGGACTCCATTGGGGAGGGCCTGCTCTACACTCCTTGTCAGCCTGAAGCTGTTCTCTCTGTGTCTTTGCCACAGATGAATCTGAGTCTGGACTGCTTGAAGTGGTCACTTATAGAAAACTTGGGGAAATCCTTCCATAGCTCCACCTAATACTCTGGTACCAACACCTGACAGTATTTGTTTGTTTTTTAAATTTATTTTTAAATTAATTTTATAATTATAACATTTTTTAACAGTACATATGCATGAGTAATTTTTTTACAACATTATCCTTTGCACTCCCTTCTGTTCTGAATTTTCCCCTCCTTCCCTCCATCCCCTCCCCTAAATGGCAGGCACTCCCATACATGTTAAATAAATAAACTATGTTATAGTATATTCTAGATACAATATATATGTGCAGAACCAATTTTTTTTGTTGTTGTTGTTGCACAGGAAGAATTGGATTCACCTGACTTAGTGTTAACATTCCTGTGATTACAGTGACTTATTGTATCAAACATACTTCCTTTCCCATCCCCTGTATTGTATCTTTGTATGGTTACTACTTCTGCTTTCGCCTACTATGTTTTATACGTATTTTTAGAAAATGTATAGAGGTGCTTAAGGCATAAACCTAAGAGCACTCATCATTTTTAATAAAAAGGGGGATATGTTAGGGATGTTTCTTGCTCTCTGACAATTGCCATGTATGCCATGTCAGCTGGTAGGGTGGGCCCAGGAGGTAAAAGGGGCTTGGCCTCTGAGGCGAGGTTGTGTCTGGCAGGTGTTAAAGGAACTGTTAATAGGTTCCTTTAGATTGGCGAGGTGTGTGTTCTCTTGCTAGACCTCCACCTAGGACACATAGATCTCCCTTTTGCGGATCCACCTATGCTGTGCTGAATGGGCTAGGCACAAGGTAATCCCAAAGGAGAGTAAATATAAATGGCCAGCTTTGCCATAGGTGAAGAAGGATGTGGAGAGAAATAGAGAGAGGCAGAGATATAAAGAGATTCAGAGAAGCAGAGAGAGACACAGAGACATACATACATCTGCTCTTGCTTCCTGCTAACCCCTGCTGAGATTACTAATAAAGAAAGGCTATTTTGCCCCTCAAGAAAAGATCATCTTCGTATGTATCCAGGTATATACTGAAACCTGTCATGTATGGTCCTGGTAGTCTAGAATAGTGTGCATGGACAGTACGGTACATTCCACTACTAGTTTTCCATACATGGTCAACTATAAAGTATGGGCTAGCTCTCTGGAGGGCCTCAGGGTCAGCCAGAGTCAGGATAAATCAAAGTCCTTGGTCTTTAGGGGGAGAAGTGTAGGGAGCAGGCAAGGTGCCACATGGCTTGCCAAAGATGTATCCTGAATTCTGGAGTCCAGAGTCTCCAGTCTCTCTCCTCCTCATCCTGCCACCAAGGGACTCTCACTTCTCTCCCTTTGCCCTCCAAACCTTGTTTATGATTATCTTACTACCAAACATTCAGCAAGCACCAATGATGAGGAGAGCCATCATCCAAATATATGCTAATAGAGTCATTGTCTCACATCCAATAGGTAGCCTTAAGTGCTCTCTTGTCTGATTCAGAGTTTCAATCAACTCTGAATCAACCATTTACAATTGGTTGTACAATCCAATCTACAATCAACCAAAAAAAATCCCTGCATTTCATAGTTGGAAAATAAATATCATATTCCACATATTGAGTCATCATATTTTACCCAGGAAATGAGAAATATTCTTCACTGATGATACCTTGAAATTTATCACAATTCTTACATCTTACAATTTTTTTTTTCATTTTGCAATCTGACATGTCATTTTGTGTCTCTTTATGCTATTGGTCATATGTACATCAGCAGGGTCAAAAATGTGACCCACAGGGGCAGCTAGGTGATGTAATGAATAGAGGACCAGCCCTGAAGTCAGGAGGACCTGAGTTCAAATTTGGTCTCAGACACTTAATACTTCCTAGCTGTGTAACTCTGGGCAAGTCACTTAACCCCAATTACTTAAGCAAAAAAAAAAAAAAAAAAAAAAAAAAAATGTGACTCAGAACTCTAGAGGATGGCAAAAGTAAATTAAAATGTAATTGGAAGATAGTTAATAGATGTATTATCTATTATATAGATGAAGAATAAGAAAGAAAGAAAAAGGGAAGGAAGAAAGAAAGGAAGGACAGAAGAAAGGAAGGAAGAAAGAGAATAAATAAATCATAGATAATGTTAATATATTGTTTTCTAAGTTATTATGTCCTTCCTGAGCTCTTTATGGACAATTTACTGACCTCCATTTCTATTTGAGTTTTAAACTCCTGGTATATAATTCTGGTTTCTTCTTACTTAACTTTGCAACATTCCACAGAATTTTTCTTAAGTGTGCCTAATTTTTTCTTCTTCATGCTTTATCAGAAAATATCATACCATTACATTCATATGACACAATTTGAAACTGAGTGAAACTTAGTTCAATATTCTAGCTTGATACCTTCATTTTACATATGAAACAGTTTAGAAAAGAGAACATATATCTCTTACTCATGGTCCTTATACTATTCTCAGCCTGACTTTTATTGATTACATTTGACTACATATCATTAGCCATAGAATTTGTATTTTTGTATCACCATGGTTAAATTTTCCTTGATTGGAAAAGATAATAAAAATGTAAATTAAGTAATTATCACCTATTAGAAGAATTGTCAATGATGGAATAATTATTAACAATGGAAAGAAAGGAGCAATGGGAGTGTTAAAATAAGAAATCTCAGAAACTTGAGAAATATGTTAAGTTGAATAATGGAGAGGCAGTCTTTAGATAAATGTTCAGAAGCATGCTTCAACTGCCTTGCCTTATTTTAGAATAGCATTTTTAAGTTTGTAAAAAGTATTAGAAATATTATTTTCACACAACCCTGGGAAGAGAAAATATCACCTCCATTTCACAAAGGAAGGCAGATGGAGATTGCTTGATTTGCAGAAAGTCACTCAACTAAGTATCTGAGATTAGATCTGAATTCAGGTATTAGGGACTTGGAGCTCAGAAATCTGTCAACTGTACCACATAGTTGCCTCAACCTCTAGATCTTCACCTAGTTTTGAATCTATTCTCTTTCCAGCTTTTCCTTTGAACTTAACATAGTTTTCCAATAACCTGAATAACCAGCACTAATGAGGTTTTTACATAATGGTAATCTTTGTCATTTTAAATAGCAACTGGCTTCTTATACAAATTAATCTTGAATCACTTATAACCGTGGAAACCAGTTTCATCACTGACCTGGATCTATAATTTTTAAAAGTTTAGAAGATCAAATGCTAGAACCCAGACCTTTTGAGAACTTTCCCAATTATACTATAAAATCAAGGAATGCTAGGGCTAGGGTAAGAAACTTAAGAATGAGTTATAGGAGGATAAATTTAGAGAAAAAAAGATATCCTATTAGTTACATTGTCCACCCCTGTCATTTAAAAAAAAAACAATGAAAAAACTAGGGTAAGGCCCAGAGAAGTTAAATGGGTTCCCCATACTCATAGAGGTAGAAAAAGAGGAAATCATGAATTTGAACTTATATTCTCAAACACTGAATCCATACACTTTCCACTGAATCATTAAAAAAAAAAAAAAAAAAACAGACAATCTTTTGTTATTTCACTCTACATTTTAATAGATAATGGTTCAGAGAGAAGGTATGAGCAGGTCAGTAAGAGTACCCAGTCCAGAGCTGCTTACATTACATTGTGCTACTGCTCTTTTTTTTTCACATTAAAAAAAAAATATATATATATATATATATATACCTGACCAGGAATCATGAAGGAAATTAATTCCAAAGGGATATATTTTATGAGATGGTTATATCTGCCTTTCAGGTCATTTTAAAATAGTTTGGAGTCCATTTCATTTTGTAATTTGTAATGTTGAAAAGTGAAATATGGCAGTTCAAGAAGGAAAAAAGCAATCCATCATTAATGATTTTTTTTCAATAGATCCCACAACCACATCTAATAGAATCTTGGGACACATTGGGAAGCATATGAAAAATTACTACAAGATGGAAAAAAATATCCTGGTATAAACACCAAAGGGTGGCTCTTATTTTCCTGAAAAGTGAAGAGTTGTAAACAAAAAGCTCCAGAATCTTTTAAAATCCTATTAACTTCAATATTTATGCACAAAATACTACTCTTATCAGTTTTATTATTTTTGTTAATGTGCCATACCATTTTTTTTTTTGGTTTCATGTTTGTTTTGAAGAAAAGAAAAAAAAAACTTCATTCCACTTTTCACAGACTTAAAAACTAGTATTTAGAAATAATCTGTACTACTCATCTGCCTTTTATAAATGCAGAAACTAAAGTTTTAAATAGTTTAAGTGACTAGTTCAAGATTATCACTGCTATTTAGTAAAGTAAGACTTTTGAATCCAGATCTGTTATTAATTCCATACTGGCTCTCTTTTGTTCTCTTCAACTTGAGATTTCACCACCATCCTTTTAGAAATTTCAGGCCAATCTTCATTTCATTGTTATAGCAATTAGAAGAAAAGAACTCAAGTCTCCTATGTCTGGTCCTTGTATGTACTTCATTTATTTATTTATTTGTTTGTTTTTACTGCCCTACTCTCCTGAATTATCTTTCTGTTCCATTTTGCCTGTGTAAACTTTACTTTTCCCCCTATCATTCCTAGACTATCAGATCTAGAACACAATAAATAGTCTTCTTATTGTGCAAATGAGAGAAGTAACAGCAGGGAAGAAAAGTTGACTTGTTCACAGTCCTCTAGTTGGATTTTGGCAAAATATGATCAAAAGCCTAATCTTCTGATATTCAGTCCTATGCACTTCTTGCTACATTCTGTGATATTTCTTTGTAGTTTCTACAAAATTTTAGAAATTATGCCCTCAGATATATAACCTTACTTAGAAAAAAGAATGTTCATTTCTTAATGATCCTAAAAAGTTCCTTTTTTGATTGTTCCTCATTGTTCTGGGCTTAGACAGAAATTACAAAAGTGCCTGTTTTTTTCTTTTGTTTCTTTTCCCCCCAATTCTTCTTATCTTATGAATAAGCTTCTTTTCTCAGCATCAATTTCAAATCTTAAGAAACAATGAGCCCCAAATGGACAATTTGGCAAAAGAAAAAAAAATTGATGAGAAATAAAACCCTTTTATTTTGTTTCTCTTCAAAAGCCTGCATATGAAGGTGAATGGTGTGTCATCCATTATGTTCAGAGCATACTTCCTCCAAACATTTTTAACTTAAAAAAAAAAAAAAAAAAAAAAGAGATGGAATGAGGAGCATGCCCAGTTGTTTCATGATTCATGTCTTTGTGCCACCTGGTGGATAATGTCTACCACTACATTAAAAATGTTCAGGAGTTACTTATTTAAATAAAATAAAATCTACAGATGGTAACACGAGTTTCCTTTTTTTTTTTAATTTCTCCTTTTCTTAGAAGAGTAAATATCTAACATGGAAGGAAATTAAAAATTAAGTATCACTGCAGTATGTATATATTTATGTGGAGAGGTATATTCAATCACCAATTAGTTTCATAGCAGTTACAATGTGTTGAACCTCTTTGACCAGAATTCCTAAATAGTAACCTATGAATCACTGTCATTAGAACCAACATTTCCCATCACTTTAAAATAACTAACACATGTTAGAAACTTCACTAATCATGGTTTGATGTTCGAAGTACTATTTCCTATTTAGTTATAATTCTCTCTCAGTATCATTTGATCAAGAAGTGGACATCTATTTTAAGACTGATTAAAGAGACACTCAGAAGGTCCTCTAGCTCTAAAATAATGTCCCCCATCTATAACCTCACTGCACTCCAGTGTATATTCATTCATTAAGTAAGAATACCTGCTTCCTAATACAATTTCCCTCCAGGCTGAAATCCTCAAAATATTTCTGAGAAAAGTATTCATCCTGGAAGATCACTTCTGTCCTAAATTTCACATTTGGAAATATCCTTAGCCCTCATGCCCCTCTCTCTGATGACTCCTTTAAGTAACTCTATTTATTTAGGGTTTATTTAGGGATTTTTTTTTTTTTCATCTGGGCCAGACAACTCTTAATTTCCCACTAGGAATCTCTCCTCCAGACTCTCCCTTTATTACTCTTTCTCACCATCACCCACCTTCTTACCCTAACCTTTTACATTCCTCTTTTCTTTCTAGTTGTTTCATTTCCCATTAAAATGTAAACTCCTTGAGGGCAAATACTGTCTTTATTTTTATTTGTCTTGTATTCTCTGGGCTTAGAACAATGCCTGGCCCATTGTAGGAACTTAATAAATGCTGTTAGCCTTGATTCAAAGTCTAGTTTTAGTGGCTGAAATTCCACCGAATAGATGTATTCTTTTCTTTATTAAAGGTTTTTCAGTCTTGAAGAATCCTATTGGAATCTAAATGCTCTTGGGGGTCTTAAATGGCTTAAGGAATGATTAACCAGTTCCTTAGGTAATTAAGATCATAAGATTAGAACTTTAAGAGAGAAACCCAAAACTCTGAAAAATCCTTAAAGGAAAAAATCTTCAATTCTGCTTCAGTGAGGGGACTCCACCCCAAGCACCAACAGTTTCACCTTTGTTATCTTGGGTGGGGAAGGCTTAGTCCAGAAAACCATTGAATTCAATTCAAATTCTAAGCCTGGATGGAGCCAATATGGGATTCCACCCATAAGCCCCCTTCAACTTGTAGCCAAAACCCCCTATTATAGAGCCAGACTGGAACCCTCTCTTTGCAGAGGTTCCAAACATGCCAGCACCATGCCTGACACTCCCCCTGGCACCTCAAGGACTCTCTGCCCATTGGAATATTTCCAGTGTCCTCCTCTCTTTATCCTCACTTGTTTTCTTAACTAAGCTTGAACCTTACTTTTAATCCCCATAATAAACCTCTTTTGTCAATCTAGGTTTTCAGATGTGTAAATTTCTTTACAGACAACTGCTTGCACCACCACCAAACCTCATTTTCATTTGGGTACCCCAAATCTAAACCTCATCAAACTGAAACAACTCTAGAAATCATGAAGTACAGCTTTTAGATTATATAAATGTGGAAAGTTGAGTCCAGGAAAATTGAAGGAACGTACTCAATATCATAGTTAATGAAAGTGATAAAACTAGGATTCAATGAAAGTCTCTGACATGGATTTCAGTAACTCATCCACTATACCTTGTGATCTCTTATTTGGGATGGTTGGCTGGAAACAAGATCCTTTTAAAATGGAAAATAGGAAGAATTTTCTTGAATAGCTGGCAAGAAGTGATATGGTAATCAAGGGAAATAAAGGGTAAGAAGATGCCTAGTACAGATATCTACTATATGACTTTGTCCAGGGTCATCCCTTCCATTGCACTTCTTCAAGGATTGAAGGCAATAACATTGGTATGTTCTATTGCTATAACATAGGGGGGAAAAAATCTATTAAACATATTATTGTATAATTTTTAGGGAGGAGGGAGTTTTTGTTTGTTTTTAACTAAATAGGAAAAAATCAGTAGAATATTTAACTCATGTTTTCTTGGTCTTTTAGATATTTCATCTGTTATAACTAGAAATAGATAGAAGTATTTTTCTTGGAACAGATAAGGTTTAAGTATTTTGTGAATTACCATTCTTTTCTGTTCTCCCCATCAAAATTCTATTCGCAGGTTCATTTTATAGCACCCAGATTATTTCAATATTCTTTTAGAGGGTCTGTTGAGGGTGGTAGCCCCTTGGTATTCCTTGTTTGATCTCCAACTTCTTTTGGGACTTGGACCTTTGATACAAGATGTGGTCAAACTAGTTTGGGCTATCTGAGATGGCCAGGGTTTTACAGCCCTCATTCTAATCTGCTCAAACAGACCAAATGTCACAGCAGGGGAAGAGACTTCTGTCTCTACTCAAAAGATAACAAGAGAATCCTTATCCTATTACATCACTCTCAGGCTGAATGATTGTGCTCTGGTATAAAAGAGAGAACTTGGGGATCTTCTCTTTGCAAAAATGGCCTTGTACCATGCAGCCATTTTGCCCACCGGCTCTCCAGTGTTTCCATTCTAATCAATAAAGACTATGTTTCCATACAGCATTAAGTAGCAAATTCATTTGCTGCCGAACCCACCATTGGTTACTTTGGGGAAGGAAGGAGAGAGAGAAAAGGAACTGACCCATCTTTGTTTAGACCACAATTTACTCCTCATCATTTACTCTTCATCAGGTCTAACTAAATCCATTCTTCCCATCCTCTAATCCATCCTGTATACTCTATATAAAGCAGTCTGTTTTATGGTATCCCTCTGTTCAAGAACCTCCAAGTGTTTCTTCTTGTCTACAACATCAACTGTAAAATATTGTGTGACTTTCATGACCCTCTTATCATAGAGTCTAATTCTACTCTATATGCTACCATAGATTCACTACTTTAGTTGGAATAAGCCTATCCATTGTCCTCTACACAGAAGTAGTAGTCACACTTGTGTTTATTACTTTACTCATATTATTCTTCTCTTCCTTGAGACATATACACAAATATATGCCCAGCTTTCATCATTCCTTATTCTTACCTAAATTATACTAATTATTCAAACCTCACTAAAAATCTTATATTCCTCACATGAGTTATAAATCAATGGGCATTGACCTTAAAGCCAGAAAACCTGGGTAGAACTCTTGCTTTTTTTTTTTTTTTTTTTTTTTTTTTAATCCTTTAACTGTTGTGTTATATTGGCTAAAATGCTTAAATCTAGAATCTCAGTTTATCTTATCTGTAAAATATGGATAATATCTCTCCCACCTATATCAAACGATTCTCATGTGGATCAAACGCCATAATGTATATAAAGAGCTATCAAACGAGGAAAACAAAACAAAACAATTCTTTCAATTCATGGTGAAAGATGCTTAATTATCTCTAACTTTTCAGGTTTTAGTTTTGTTTTCACAATTAGATTTTAACTTCTTGAAGACAAAAGCCATGTTTTACTTTTCTAAATATCCTCCATAGTTCCCATTGTGGTATAGTAACATAGTAAATATATAATTTTAAAAATTGTTGATTTTGCTTTCCAAAAGAAATGATTATCTGTGGTTAATAATACTGCATCTTATTACTAAACTCTATTATTATATGAGTATATGGCTGATGATGACTTCGATAAATCAAAAAGGGAAAGATCATTACATTGTCTGACTATGACATTATATTGTCATGAGTTGATGAGAATTTTAAAGAATATTGAAGAAAGAGCTCCTCAATAACTTTGTGAAAATAGATTGAACTAGACAATCAGAGGCATTCTCTGCAACTTCCTGAAATATTCTGAATATCATTTGCTAAACATAATTTCTAAAAAACAGAATTGTTTTAATCTTTTGAATTTTTATTTCATTTGTAATTTAATAATAATTTAGGTCCCATAGCCTATAAAGCTGATCTAACCTGATTATTCAGTTTAAACTTGATCTACTTTCTACTTAGAATTCCTATCCTTTACCTTTGGTTGGGAAGGCCTTTCTACACTTGGAGTCATGTAAACTGCCTCAGTTAGAAAAAGAAAATTAAAATTCACTACTTGTTTAATCATTATCTTTCATTCAGTTCCTTTCATGATATAATACATCCAAAGTTTTTCTTTTTAAAAACATGTCTTTTTTACATTAAAAGCACTGTACAATCTTCCTTTACAAAGTGCTTTCCTATTATATTCCCTCACATTCTGTACCAGAGGTATCAAGTATGGGGTCAATGGAAGTACTTGTCTTGTAATACTTCCAAATTGTGCTCAAACCAAATTCAATTGAATAATCAGAAAATAATAATTGAATAATAAGAAAATACTTAAAATAAATAAAAATACAATAAAACAGATAATATTGCATTTTACAATTAAACATGTTGCCAGCAGGGATCTTTATATATGGATTGATGAATCCATTACTATTTAAAGTTGAGACCATCATTCTCTATTACCTTTTATTGGATATTTTTGATGTGCCTTGTCCATTCATGGTCCTTCCTTCATTTTTGGACTCTGTATCCTTACAGAGATTATCCCCAGACATGATAAATGAATTGAAAGTTATTTCTTTGATATGTTTTTAGAGTCATTGCACATAAAGACTAACTAAAATACATTCACAGGCAAATACTTTTTTCACTGACTTACATAGACTTATGTGGAATTTTAGTAGTAACAATGATAATGATGATAATAATGACAATACTAATCACCATAATCATCAAAACAATAATGAGAACTCTTTTATTTGCTGAGTATAACTATTTTTATATCATTTAAGTACAATGTAAATGTCAATTAATATGAATACTTCAGAAGCATCCTGTTTTCCCCTCCTCCAGGTAATTACATCCTTTATACATCCAAATAGATCAGATAGCTATAGGATCATAGAATCAATTTAATTTGTATGCAATGTTTCTTTTTTCTTTCTTTCTTTCTTTTTTTTTTTAATAATAGCTTTTTATTTACAAAATACATGCAAAGTTAGTTTTCAGCATTCACCCTTGAAAAACTCTGTGTTCCAAGTTTTTCTCCCTCCCTTCCTCACCCTCCTCCCCTAGACAGCAAGTAATCCAATATATGTTAAACATGTGCAATTCTTCTATAAATATTTCCACAATTATCATGCTACACAAGAAAAATCAGATCAAAAAGGAAAAAATGAGAAAGAAAAAAGCAAGCAAACAATAAGAAAGGTAAAAATAATATGTTGTGATCCATATCCAGTCCCTGAATCACCTCATTGTTGAAAAGAGCCAAGTCCATTACAATTGATCATCACATCATCTTGTTACCAATGTGTACAATATTCTCTTAGGAAAATTATTTTTAATAGCATAATATCTACCCAGATTTAATCTATGAAATAATGGAGAATGTTATATTTTCATGAAATACATTTCTTTTCTCTTAGACAATAGTTTTGATAGCTGCACATGCTTTTTCATTGTTTCATAGAATAATTATAACATAATCGATAGGTTTTTATAAGGATTAAGTTATTTACATAAAATAATATGATATATTGAAAATCCTAGCATGAATACTAACTATTATGATATGGAATACATATGTATGTGTGTGTCTATATATATATATGCATATATATATTTATGTGTGTGTACATAGCATATATATATATATATATATATATATATACATATACATGTATATATGTCTGTCTCAATTTCTCCTATATATAGATTTAGACATAGGTATACACTTTATAAATGCACATGCATATGCATAAAAGTACTAATGAAGACAACTAATTATCCCAGATAATCTATCAATATTAAATAAATAGCTATTCTCTTATGCATGTTGGTACTCATGCAATGCTTAGGATCATAAAACCAGAGCTAGAACAGATTTTAGATAGCATCTAGGCCAATACCCTAATTTAACCTAGGAGGCTTATTCTTTGTGTTATTCATAGGTTGAAAGAAAAGATTGGTCTAGATTACATCTGAAGTCCCATCTAGATCTAATTCTATGAACTGAAGTATTGCAGAAATTCAGAAGAGCCGACATCAATAGAAACTTGGCTGGCTAGGGAAATTTCCAAAGAGGAAATAAGACTTAAACTGGTATTTGATGAATCCAGATGGATGGAACATAGTACAAAGAGGGATAAGATCCTAAATATTCTGCACCACAAGGAGAAATAACTACCTTCTTCCTACCACATTCTATAATTAGATGTGTAACAGCAAATACCAGTTCCATTTAAAGGTGTAATACATTAGGGATTCTTTGATTGAGCATCAGAATAACCCTCTTGCCAGAGTGCTCCAATTTAGGCGCCATGGACAGTTAAAAATATTTTTTTCTAGACATCCTTTTAAGTTCAAGCTCCAGGATCTAGCCACAACTCTTCTCCTCAACTTCAATTACTTAGCAGCAGAAAGTCACTTTGGCCAGCAGCCCATATCTAGAATTGGGACTAGAGAGATGGGCCCTAAGGCAGCAAGCATAATTCAAAAGGAAACAACAAGCAAAGTCCCAAGATGACATGGGAAGAAATTCAGTCAAGGAATTAGGTGATAAAACTGGCCATTTCCCACTAATGGCAAATAAGTCTGATGTCTTTTATCTGCTAGAATTTTTTTTTTTTTTCTGTTATTCTAAATAAAAAGGGCATTGGAAAGCTTCCACTATACTGTTGCAGAATTTTTTTTTTTTTTTTCCCTTAGAAAAACCTTAGTAATTTCTGATCTCTGGCAGAGAGATCCACATGGAAAAAAATTCAACTTCCAAAAAATATACAATCCAACCTAAAAAGCATTTATTAAGTACCCAAACATTGTACAAATAATATATGGCAATATTATAAATTATAAAGGGGGAAAAAGTTTATGATTTCCTTTGTACAAAAAACTCCTAGATAGGAAAATTTCCTCTCCCTGTGTAGATCTTCTGTAAAACTTGAGTTTTAAAGAGTTACTTAGATAAAACACCTCATCCAGAGCAATAATCTCAGAAAGTGAGAGGCAGAATACAAGTCTTTCTTCTAAAATAGATCTCTATATAGTCATGTCACTCATTTTTAAAGATGATTTTAGGATTCCTTTACAATCTAAAAAATGTTATTGACTCTCAGACACACATTTATGTGTGTGTTTTCCATATGATAAATTTAAAATAATAATTGAAAAAAATTTAATTGATAATAATAACAAACCCAACACATGTGAGTGCAAATAGCACATTTCCTGAAAAAATAACTGTTATTTCCCCCAAAGTAAGATAAACATCATTATTTTACCTGATTTTATAAATCTTGCTAATATCTGCCTTAATAGAAGAAAAGTAGATTCTCATATCTGTTTCTACATTTAGTCTGTTAAGATATGTTGTTTTTGTTGAAATATATATGAAAAATATATAAAGAAACATATGAAGAAAACCAGGTATTATACAATTATATGGTTGGAAAAAGGATGTGTATTTTAATAGGTAAATACTATTTTTACATTATTGTGAAAATAATTTTGGGCTCTGAACCCCTTGATGAAGTTTTGAGGATTCCAAAAAGTTTATTGACCATATTTTGAGAAGCATAGCACTTTATCATGTTGCCTCTTAGTCACTTCAGACACTAAGCTGACATTTACAAAACAAAAAAGACGAACCTCTCCCTCCATTCTTTTCCTTGAGGAATTAACATGATATTGAAAGTGGAGTATAGGGAAATAAATTATGTAATCAAAAAAGTGTATACTTAATTATTTGAGAAGGGACAGAACATTAGCAACTAACCCCAAGGACTCAAGGAATTCACAAATAAGCATTCTGTTTCTCTTAAACAAAGGGATTTAATAAGACTGCCTATATTCCTTCTACATTCCATATAAATACTCCCTTCATTATAAAGACGTCTAATTGATTTAATTAAGAGATCATACCAACACAATCTCATCTTAATCTCCATATTGTTCAGCTGAATCATTCTGGAATATAGTCAACCTTAGGAATCAGTAAGAGAGAAAATAAATAGCCAATTATATAGCTAATTCAACAAAAACACCAAGAAGGTAGCTAGCTTGATAAAGTTTGCTGGACTTGTAATCAAACTACTTTTATAAATGCGTAAACAATGAAGTCACATAACACAACTTTACAAGTTTAATCTGCATTATTAATTTTTATCTATCATTTTTAATGGTCTAAATAATCATCATCAAAAATAAAGTAAATCAAACCTTGATTTTTTTTTTTTTTTCCTCCAGTGTAAATGCTCACAATGAAAATTTAATGATTAGCCCTCTAGGGTTTGAATTGGCTCTAGTAAAGTGCTGGCAGAATACCTGATCTCCACTCTTGGTTTTATCACTACTTTGACACTACTATGTCATCTTCCGGAAAAAAATATTTTTACTTGAGAGCAATTCATTTTTTTTTTTTTTTCCCCTCTCTTAACTGTAATGAGTAGTTTGGAGTACATGCTTTAGAAGGTAATTTCGGGGGCAGCTAGGTGGAGTAGTGGATAGAGCACTGTTAGGGAATCCAATGATCCCCACAAGTTTTTGAAGTCCCACATCAGTCTTTTTATATGTTAGGGAATCCAATGATCCCCACAGGTTTTGAAGTCCAGCAACAGTCTTATGATGCCTCAGAGAATCCAATGATTCCTGAGGATTTTCAAGTCCTACAATAGTCTTATGATGTCTCAGAGAATCCAATGATTCCTGAGGACTTTCAGTCCTACAATAGTCTTATGATGTCTCAGAGAATCCAATGATTCCTGAGGATTTTCAAGTCCAACAGTTTTTGATGTCCATGGGTCAAACGCCATAACTGCCAGGTTCTTTCAGTGGTGGGCACAGTCAGCAACGGAACCACCCGATATTTCTTGGGCCTTCTCCTTCGTTTCAAGGGTCTGCTCTGTCTCTCTCCAATGGACAAGGCGAATATGGCTCGTTGGCACCCATCTGATTCCTTCTCCATCTGTGGAGATACAAGTAAACCCTCTCCCCCAAGCAGTTAACCTATCTCATCCCTTCCATTCAACATTTTTTGGGTCTCTCCACATCACTTGGCAATTATCTAAAGACAGTGGAGCTGGTTGCACTGGACACTGCCTTTCTGGTGGGTTATAAAACCTGTCTTCTGGAGCCAGTGCATCTTTGTCAAAAATTGAAAAATTAATTGTATAGAGAACTAAATTTAGAAGTTCTCTAGGGTTACCTGTGGCTCCCCCTTTCTTTTGTTTTTGGAGGAGTGTCTTAATATCTCCATTTCTTGTCCCTACTATTGCCTGCCCTTGAGGATTAAAGGGTATGCCCGTGGTGTGTAAAATCTTATACTGTGCACAAAAGTGTGTAAAATGTTTAGAAGTATATGCAGGTCCATTGTCTGTTTTTATTGCTTATGGCACACCCATAATTGCAAATGCTTGTATAAGGGTTACCACTTGGGCTGTCTCTTTTGCTGCTGGCATTGCAAATGTGAATCCTGAAAAGGTGTCTACCACGACATGGATAAAAGATAGACGACCAAAAGATTTATAATGGGTCACATCCATTTGCCAAATTTCATTAGGTCTCAAACCACGAGGGTTCTTCCCTGAAGGGAGTGTAGGAGCATGGAAAGGAAGGCAAGCTGTACAGGCTTTTAAAAACTTGTGGGGATCATTGGATTCCCTAACATATAAAAAGACTGATGTGGGATTTCAAAAACTTGTGGGGATCATTGGATTCCCTAACAGTGAAGCAATGGACAATTGATTGGTTTTGGACTATCTCTTGGTTGCTGAAGAAGGCGTGTGTGTGACTGATATTTACATACCCTCCTTCTAGGACTTCTGGAAATCTCTTACAATACCATGTTGATTTATATTGTTTGTTATATCACTACTTGCATGTACAATTCCTGTTTGTTACACCACATCGAGTCTGCACTGACTGTGGGGAGAGTCACCACTAATAGCCTCTGCGTTATTGCTATGTGCTTGTATAATAACTCCCATGTTGATGGGTTTGTGCATACTTGTCTCTAATAATGCCCTTCAATCCAGAAACCCGCTAGCAAATCCCCACTTCTCTTTGGTGCTTTTCATCTCCCTTCCTGATATGTCGGGGAAGGCGTGATTATCTCCTTTTTAGTGCTTTCATCTCCCCTCCTGAGAAGTTAGGGGGGGCGTGATCACCTCCTTTTTGAGGTTCTCATCTCCCTGTAAAGTCAGGGATGGTGGGACCACTTGTGGTCTAAAACAAAAGAAAGCAGGAGATGTAAAGGGCTAGAACTGAGCAATGCACTTGGATAATGAAGCATGTGAGACTAATTGCCAATTGGACGGTTCCCTATTAACTTGTTTGAAGGTTGACCCTCCCCAGCTGTTCTGTGCTGACTTGATTGGTGGGACAAAGAGGGGGAATTGACTTGTGTGGGAGGAGTAAGAGAAACTTGGGTGGTGGAACTCATGCTCACTGGCACTGGTGACCTGGCCTTGGAGGCGACGGTAAAGATCTAGAATAAAGACATTTAGTGATCCTGACTCCTGCTGATTTCTGGGAAGATAGAGTTCCAGCAGAGCACCAGCCTTAAATTCAGGAGGACCTGAATTCAAATTTGATCTCACACACTTAACACTTCCTAGCTGTGTGACCCTGGGCAAGTCACTTAACCCCAGCCTCAGGGGGGAAAAAAAAAAATAAAGAAGGTAATTTCTATTTAATATTCTCTGATTCTATGCATGGGTATCATTGTCACAAGTTGTTTTAAGCTGTCAAACTGAAATTCTAATAAGTAGCCAGTATTATTTATTTTTCTATTACTCATTTATCAATGGATTTTAAAAGAATGTTCACAGTGATTGTAATTCAGAATGAACAGGACATAGTAGAGAGATTCTTGGCCTTAGTATGAGGAAGGCTTTAAGACCTGCTTAAAATATATACTGACATTGTGATTATGGAAAAATGACTTTAAAATATCACTATTCTAAAAAATACATTAAAACCATAAGTTGGAAGTGAATTGCTATTTTCATCAGTTGGAGGAATTTCCACATAAAGGTCTCCATTAATAAAATCACAAGGTAAAGATGTTTCCTTTGCTAAAAAAAAAAAAAAAAAAAAAAAAAAAAAAATTCAAAATATTCAATTTTCAACATTCACCCTTGCAAAACCTTATGTCCAAATTTTTTTATCCCATACTTAACCCTCACCTGCTTCCCTAGACTACAAGTAATCCAATATATATTAAACATGTTCATAATCTTTTGTTGCTGTGTACAAAGTTCTTTTACTTTTACTCATTTCACTTAACATCACTTTATATCTTTCTAGGCCTTTCTGAAATAATCTTGTGGAGTGTTTCTTATAGAACAATAATATTCCATAACATTCATATACCATAACTTATTCAATCATTCTCCAACTGATGGGCATCTATCAGTTTCCAGTTTCTTATCACTACAAAAAGGGTTGATACAAACAGTTTTGCACATGTGGGTCTTTTTTACCTTTTTTATGATCTTTTTGGAATACAGGTCTAGTAGAGACACCATTGGATCAAAGGGTAGTTTGGTAGGCTATTTCCTTTTAATCTTCTCTGTCCCCCTTCCCCCCTCAAAAATAGGTCAGTTTGGGATATTTCAGCTTCAGATCAATCTTTCACAAAATTGTGTAAAAGTTAAAGGTTATAATAGGAAATCTTCCCATTTCAGGTATGCTTGTTTATTTGGGATTGCTCCAAAATTTCCTCTCTTCAAGTTTCTTTGCCACTGCTATGCCTTCAAGTCTTTATCTTCATCCCTCTTTCCTATTTGTAGAGGATTCCCAAACTGCCATACTAGAAAGTATTAGATAACCTAATTCATATATGAAGGTGAATATGTTTTTAAAGATTTCTATTGTTTTTTGTTTCCCAGGGCTATTTATATCGTACTATATGCAATACCTTAACCAAAAAAGAGTGACTCTCACATTATCCTAAGATGTAATGGTCAAGTTATAGGCAATAGACACAGGAAGCTGGCAGAGAAATATTCATAGCAGGGGAGGAAAGTCCCAGGAAAACTTATCTCACTCTATTTTTTTGAAAAGCACTTATAAACAATTTTTTACTTAATTCTCATTTCTTTTCTGTCTTCATAATATGGAAAATTGCATTCTCCCTCCATATCCTTTATAAACTTCATTTTGTGTGTTGTCTTCCCCAATTAAAATATAAACTCCTTGAGGATAGGAACTGTCTTTCTACTTGAGATTATATTCTCTGCACTTAACACAGTGCCTGATACATTCTAAATTCCTTAATAAGTAATTAATTGTTAACTAATAGAAGGCTGATTGTGAATATTAATATACATTAATAGAATTTTATTTTCTAAGACTTGGTGCATTTAAAAGATTTACCTACTAGGCTAAAATTTTTCCTGCTTTATTCACATAAAAAATGGTTTTGAAAATTTAATCAAAAATCCATTTAACTTCTTCTGATCTTAGAAACCAAGGTGTTCGTTTTCAAGAGTTAAGAGTATTACTGAAGTTTTGCATTATAGTCAAATCATTCAATGAAGCTTTCATGTGGAACTTAAAACTCAGAAAGAATTAGACCTTATTGAATATTAGCAATTGTGAGAAGTTTCATAGGGGTATGACATTACAAGTATAAAAATTCCAGGGAATTGCATTTAGAAACAGCTGAATGCTCTTTTTCCCCTGTCAAGTTGAGTGGACACCCTTGATTTAATAAATGTTTACAGCATTAAAACTAAAACCTGAGACTTTGCTGTTGAACACATGAAGGTAAACAATAAACAGTTCATATTACTTAAATGGAACTAATTTAAAACAAAGCTATTTGCAGATTCTAGGAATATGTGCAACTTTTCCTCTCAGAATACTTTGATTCATTCTCTCAGTCATGATTTATTTCTTGCATACTCACAAAGAGGTTGTGGTACAGTTTCTGTATTTTAGTTTATTACTTAAGGGAAGGACAGTACATACCACTGCATCCATATTCTGCTCTAATCAGGTCTCCATGGAAAACATGAGATTTGGCTTATTCCATCCCTATATAAATGTTTGTCAAATTGAATCAAACACAATTTTTATCATCCTATTTTTTCATATTCAGTGCCTTTCTGTTTTTGATTTGGTTCAATCCTTATCATGTTTTTATTTCAACACTACACATTTATTGAGCACCAACTCTGTGTAAAGTAAAATAATAGGCAAAAAAAGTACAAAGAAACACATGATGTAGATCCAGCTCCTAAGTGTGTAACATCTAACCAGGTAGATCAGGCATCTATGGAAAAAAAAAAAAGAAAAGAAAAGAAAAGAAAAAGGATTAACAATAAAAGTGTAATGGAACTAAAAGAACACTTCATCATGTGTAACAAGGGTTAGGAGTATTCTCTAGTCTCACTTGTGGAACAGCCATAAATTTTCTATTTAGTGTGTTCTCATAATTAATTCCATTAATCTGAATTTAGTTCCAGTGTTAGTTACTTATATTTCTATATCTACATTAAATCCATAATTCCCCTAAGAATGATACATAACTCAGTAACAAAGAAATTACTACTGAATAACGATAGGCAAATATTTACAATACTTTGTGAGAATATTATGAGAAGCATCTGAGTCTACCAATGTAAACCTAAGATGATTTCTCCTTATTTCTGGAAATATAGTTCTGCTATTCCATTTATGTAAGATATCAAATAAAGGAATTTCTCAAAAATTATGTTGATGTTTGTCACCAGGTAAAAATTAAAATAGAAAATCTTTACATTTCTCTTCCCTCTGTCTTCTATAGCTTATTTTCAACTATGACATCAAAACAGCTTCTTTATATTCCCTCAGGTCATCACTTTAAACAATATTTATATTTACTCAATATAAAATATCCTTTATGTTTCTTCATAAAATAACAATAAAGAGAATTTTCAAAAGAAAGTTTTCCTCACTTCCCGATTCCCTCTATTTTATCTGATAACTTATTCATTAACTCTCTGTTCTCAATGTTTCAAAAGCTTGCAGGCATCTTCATCATATTACAATAAATCAGTTTTGAAAATGAAACATCCTGGAACCTATAATAAGGAATTTATGGATTGGTCTGGGTTCAAATGCCTCCTATAATACATACTAGCTATTTGACCCTGAGCAATTAATTTAAACACTCAAAAGTCTCGTTTTTCTCAACTGTAAAATCAGACAAAAAATTATAAGACTTCTTCTTTCTCTAGATATCATATACTATTTGCACCTGCCATATCATACTATTTTGCTCATAACAAATATGTAATTAATATTTCTTTTATGAAACAATAATAATATGCCCCATTTATATGGCATCTGCAAAGTGTTTAATGTACATTATCTCCCTTGATCATCAAAGAAGTTTCGTGAAGAAATTATTATTATTATTCCCACTTTACAGATGAGGTTTATATGTCTTAGAGTAGTAAGATTGAACAGAAAAAAATAGCTGATATTTCTTTAAGTTGAACATTAAATGCAGACCTTCCTGTCTTTAAGTTTTATTTTTTCCCCTATATGAATCTGCCTTTCTAAGAAAAAATTGTTCAGTTTTCAAATTCATAAGCAAACCTAAGATAATGTTTAGTCAACATAAAATATTTTGTTTGAAGGAGTGCAAAAATAAAATCAAAGTGACAAATTCAAATTGCTATTTTTTACAATAGATTTAGAAACAACATTTTAAATCATTCATCGTCCAATTCTTCTCTGAAATGGCCAGGAGCCAATCTTTAGCTGTGTTCATACCAATAATAAAGAATAGATGATGAAAAAAGTTGAAAAATTGGAACACACCTTTTGATCAAAATCTTCTAAGCTTTAGGCCTCATATGTGCTGGCAGAGACACTGATTTTGAAAAATTCATATAGTCTTTGCTTCTGTTAAAATATCAGTCTAAAATACTTTTATGCAATTGAGAAGCCAATACAAGCTAATACATCTTTCCATATATTGTGAAGTAATAGACATTTTTCCCTATAAGCATCTCTCTACTTTTTTTTTTCCTTTTTTTAATAGACCCCTGAATCTAAGAGGTCTGGGTAATGTTAGAAATATTTTTGAAGAAACAAAAAAGATAAGAATAATAACAAAAAAATCTCAGTAAACAAACATTCACCAAAATCACCACTAAAATTGTTATGACATGTTAATATGGAAATTTAGAATTCTGATCTTATCCCTTTTGTCCTCTTTTCTTCAATCACACCACAACACTTTGAGATAGCATTTGGAATATTCACTTCACACTATCTTAGTTCTCTCATATTTACAGAAGAAAAAAAGACATTTAAAATTCATGAGATCCTTATATCTTAGATCTTAATACACTAATGTATTAGATCTTCCCTTTGGGATTTGTTGATATTTTTAATTCTTTTACTATATTTATTTTCAATTAATAAAGGACAAAATTCTGAAGTCAAGAGCAGGATCAAAAAACATGCAGTAAGATGAAAAACTTCAAAAAACTCTTCTGTATGTAAGAAAGTGAAGTTTTGGTGGGGCAGTGATATGTTCTTGAGACTATCTCCAATGTAAGGAAATTCCAAGTGTCTGTGATATTTGATATTTGATGGCATTATGGTCCTACTATGCCTTCTATCATTATATGTCATGAAATCATAAATATATATATCTGAAAGACACTTCAAAAGTCTTCTAGTCTAATTCCTTTAATTTACATATGAGAGACCTGAGGCCTAGAGAAAAGAATGACTAAAGTAAGATCATCCTTAGAGTAAATAAAAGAGCCAGAGTATTTCATCCCAAATCCAGGATTCTTCTTTAGAAACATGGTTGTAAAAAGAAAAGAGTATTAGCTGCAATCAGAATATCTTGATTTAAATCCTACTTGTTATGCTGACTTCTTGCTTGACCAAGGCAAGGTTCTTAATTTACCTATACTTTCTTCAATTTATCTCTGGTCACTGTTGGCTTTTGACTTTGGTTTTTTGACTTTATTTCATCACTGCATATTATCCTCCCTTTGTTACATGTATAGTTGTCCTGAAGTTTTTGCTCAATTCACCAGTTGCTGATCACATGAACTCACTTAAGACAATAAAATCACAATCACTGAATTACTATTTATGACTATTTTTATGTTTTTATGATTGCAACCTGTCAGTTTACTCCCACATACAGATCCACTTGCTACTAAAAAAAAACCAAACAAACAATTTTCCCCTTCCCTGTTATTTCCATCTTTTCAAATAATAAGTTTACAATTTTCCCAATCTGGGAGTGCTCCTAAGCTTAGTCTAAAATGCAAGAAAAATCTGATCCTTTTATCATTGATCACGGAGACCATAGCAAGGGCATTAACACAAGCTTGAGGAGGAGAATGTTATTGAATGCAATGATTGTAACTCTTAATAAGTGTACCCACTAACCTAAAATTCTAAATCAGACTAAAGTTGGAAAAGTTGATCTCTTGTGAATTAAATCAAAGTTCTTAAAACTTTTAATTTTCTTTTGGATAGGAACACATTATTAAGAGATGCTATCTTCTTATCTAGTCTCGTTTTAATGCAATTGGTCTGGACCTATTCTATTTTCTGCTTAATAGCAGAACAAATATCAGCATTGAGATATGTGAGTGATGCAAAGATGGCAAACTGCAATAATTAAAATCCTTCCCTTGAAAAACTTGATCAAGATTAAGTCAGATACATACTTTATTCATACACACCCCTTCCCCAGAATATAATTGAATCCTATCCAATTCCATAAATCTCAAATTGCATGGTAGTAATTCATAGACCCATGCAGAATCTAGTTCTCATTTCCAGAGAATGAAAAATTGCTAGAAAACCAAGACATGGGTTTTGAAATCCATTAATCAGGTTTTCTGTCAAACAAGAGGAAAATCAGAAATATTGTTTTATATGGAATTCCAGCTGCACAACAAGCTCATCACCAGCAGAGAAACTGAGTGCTCCCATCCACATAGCTCCCCTGCACACATCTTCTTCAGATTGGGAAAGTTGCTTTATCAAAAGGATAAATAAATTAGTTATATTTTGCTAATCTAGAAAATTAAAACTTTAGGTTTTTATCAAAGGAGAGACAAAGAAATGAAAAGAGAAAAATGGAGAAGAAGAAGGAGGAAGGAAAGATTGAAGGAAGGTAAGGGAAAGGAGAAAAGGAAGTATGAAAGAGAGGGAAGAAAGAAGGGAAGGAGGAAGAGATAGAGGAAGGAAAGGGAGGAAGAAAGGTGAGCAAGGAACACAGGGAAAAATGGAGGGAGGAAAGCAAAGCAGGAAGAAGAAAAAAGGAGGCAGGAAAGAAATGAAAAAAGGGAGGGAAGAAACTAGGAAGGAAGGTAGGGCAGAAAGAAAAAAGGAAGTAAGCAAGGAAGATAGGAAGGGAAAAAAGATGAAAGAGGAAAAAAGGAAATTAGGAGGTCTTTTTACATATGAGAATTATATGGAAGTATTTAGTGAAAAGATTAATAAAATTCTAAATTTCACAACTATAAAACTGCTTTTATAATCTCGAATAATTTTGGTAGGAAGAACTCTTCCCACTTCCCCTATGGAGCTTTGAATTGTAGCCCTTTGAAAATTATTTGTTTTGCATTCATCTGCTTTGCTGAAACATTTAATACATGATCTCTCATGCCTGAAACTTCAGGCTTTATTGAAAATTATCTCTTATTGAGCATGGGATACTAGCACTTAGTTTCTGAAACACATTATTAATGCGTCAGAAATAAGTGATTGCCCTCCCTACAAATTCCCAGACAATTGTCAAAGGCTTAAAAACTATGTTGGCTGTTTTCTAAGCCAGGATTGGTTTTCCTTTGGTCTATAATTATTATTTGTGAAATGGGAAGAACAGTGAATGTTACCCTCCTTCAACAACTAAATAGAGCTGAAAGTTAGTGAGGGCTATGCCCAGTAAAATCAGGAAATAAATTGGATGCTATATTTCAAAGAGAACTTATAGTCTTAGAATCAAATAGCAAATGGCTGGAGATTAAGTGGAGCATTAAGTTTTCATTTTTGAAAGAGGACTAGACAGTAAAAAATTAGAAAATTGGCTGAGTTTTCCTTAATGGCCTTTTTTAGCATTTTTTTTGGAAACCCACAATATTCAGTGTTCCCCATCAATGAAGGAATACTTAATTTTTTTAGAAGTATTGGTATTCTTCTCTTCTTTTATTCTCCTTTTATATTCATTTTTCTCTTACCATCTATACCTCCAATTTCAATTCTTGTCCATCAGTCCAGTCCTCTTTGTGGCAGTCATATTCTTTAAGGTTACACATGACCCTCACTTACTTTCTTCACTATGATATAATGAATGGAACATTCAAACTGCAGTCTGAAGACTTGATTTTGAACTCTCAATTGTGTCACTATGCGATCTTTAGCTTGTGTCAACACATTAAAACCTCAGTTTTCTTATCAGTAAAATATGAGATAGGTAGCAGCAGATAGAGTGAGCAGAAATCTAAACTTAATAGGAGTGAAACTACTCAGTTTAGTTGCTGGATCTTTCCCAGTATAACATGACTTTTCTATGTGGAGTAAAGCCAGAGTCATTTCCAGTTATCCTGATCTATATCTTGCCACTGGATCCACTCTAGTATTTCTGCCAGAAAAACAAACAAACAAACAAACAAAACAACAAATAGGGTTACAGACAATTAGCCATGACTGAAAAGTAACATTATCTGTTGTGAAGTGAGTATTCTAGGTGTAAGTTTTGAACTTCATTCAGTCAAGGTAATTTTTCTACATGGGGGAAAAAACAAATATGAGAGGGCAACTGATAAGTTTTATGGGAGGGAAAAAAAGAGAACATGAACAAAATGCGTATAGTCAACAAAAAAAAAGCATATAAACCCCCATTTGTTCAAATCAATCAATCTTAATGATGACTAACTATATTCAAGAACTTAAAGAAATATAAAATATAAATATGAAAAGTGATAGTTCCTTCCCTCAAAGAATTTATACTCTATTGGAAGGTTGAAGCAGAAAGAATAATGAACTTTTCTTTCCTACCCCACCATGCTCAATTGGAGAATACAAGAAAAATTAAAGCATTATAAACATGTTTAGTCAATCAAAACAAGTAAATTGGCTATATACCAAAAAAACACTCATTCAACATTCCAATCCTTTCATCTTTACATCAGGAGATAGAGTTTCGTGATATTTTCCTGGAATCCTGATTGATCTTTATGCCAATAAGAGTTCATGCACATACACAAAAATGTACCACATCACATCACATCACATAACTCATTCATCTATCCCCAATTTATGGGTATCCCTCTCAGACTTCTATCCTCTGATACTTCAAAAAGTATTATAAATATTTTTATGCATCCTTAGAGATTGTTTATTTAGCACTAATTCTTGGTGTAACTAGATAGCACAATGAGCACCAGAACTGAAATCAGGAGGACCTGAGTTCAAATTCGGATTTAGATGATACTTACTGTTTGACCCTGGGCAAGTCACTTAATCTCAATTGCCTCGCAAAAAATTAAAACTAAAAAGAGAGAATTAATTCTTTTTTTACCCTTCATCTTCATCAATCTTTGTTGAGGCATTTTTCAGTCTTTCTGAATTCTTTGTGACATCATTTAGGATTCTCTCCATGAAGATGATAAAGTGGCTTTTCATTTATTTCTCCAGCTCACTTTACAAATGAGGAAATGGAAGCAAAGAGTATTAAATGATTTACCTAGAATCACACAAGTAACAGATGTTTGAGGTCACATTTGAACTTGGAGAAATGAGTCTTACTAATTATAGGACCAATGTTCTGTGTACTATGGTCCATTTAGCTGCCACCCATATTCTACCTTCCCTTTAATTTTCTTTCTTCTTTCTCCCAACCTTCCCTCTTATTTCCATTTCAATTGAAATTGTTTGTGCACCTTAATATATGTACATACCTGTGTGAACATGGATGTGTATATATGTATTCTTTCTTTTGATAGGAAGAGAGTTTCATTTGATCCCCCTCTATTCTTTCCAGCTGGCTTGAATATACATCTACTTGATCATCCTGATTATGTGAAATAATTCTCCTAATTTTTTTTTTATTCCATCCCCATAGTAATTCTCTTCCCATCCTTTTGCTTTTTTTTTTTTTTTTCCTTCAGATCATCGAGATATTTAATTGTCTAGTTGCAGGGCTTTTATCAATCTCAATAATGATAAGATTCATATCATCTGTGTATTATCTCCTGGTGTTTCAATTTAAATATTTTTTCTTCTTTAAATTATTTATCATTGTTCATTTCAAAATTTCTCTGAAGTCCTGAAATTTAAATCAGGAATGCTTGTAAATCCTCTGTTTAATTAAAAGTCCATCCTTTCCTTTCTCCTCCATATAATTTTATGCAATTTTTCTGAATTTACTCTTGACTATAAGCCCATATTCTTTACCTTTATCTTTTGCCATATGTTATTCCATTTTCTCTGTGGTGGCTGCTAAATTTTGTTTGATCCTGATTGTGGCTGTGATACTTGATTTTTTTTTTCCTTCCTGAAACATATATTCGTTGACCCGGTAGCTCTAGATATTGATTGTGGTGTTTCTGGAAGTTTTCATTTTGGGATTTCTTTCAGGTGCTGACCAGTGGATTATCTCTATTTCCATTTTATCCTCTTGATATAGATGTAGACATGCTTCTTTTTAATATTTTTTGAAAATTTAATTCATTTTATTCTGAATTTAAATAAAACAAGCATTTCTGTAACATAGAATAGAAAAAAAGCAATGCACATGAAAGTGCAAATCTATTATGTATTTTAAAATATGTAATGAAATTAGCATATAATTTTCCTTTTTCCCTTTTTTTCTTGATTCCCCCCACACACACCTTAGAGATGGTTGCCATTAGACATGTGTATGGTATAGTGCCTTCCTTCACATTCGCTTTGTAGTTAATTTACATACTTATAATAATCAAAATTACATAGTCTGTCAAAGCTATTCTTTTTTTGTGTTGTTTTAATGATCATCAATATAAATTTATAATGTCTAACAAAGAAGTTACGAGAGGAAAGAATACTGATAATTTTACTGTTTCTATTATTTCTCCTTCAGTCCTCAGTTCATCCTTTTTATCATTGCCAAAATACTGTCTTATCTAGAGTTTTGGTCATATTATCTCCTTTTTATTATAATAGTTTTTATTTACCAGATCTATGCATGGGTAATTTTACAACATTGACAATTGCCAAACCTTTTGTTCTAATTTTGTTTCTAATTTCCTTCCTACCCCACCCCCAGATGGCAGGTTGACCAATACATGTTAAATATGTTAAAGTATAAATTAAATACAATATATGTATACATGTCCAAACAGTTGTTTTGCTGTACAAAAAAAATCGGACTTTGAAATAGTGTACAAGAAGTGTGAAAGAAATGCAAAATGCAGGTGGACAAAATTAGAGGGATTGGGAATTCTATATAGTGGTTCATAGCCATCTCCTAGAGTTCTTTCCCTGGGTGTAGCTGGTTCAGTTCATTACTGCTCTATTGGAACTAATTTGGTTCATCTCATTGCTAAAAATGGCCACATCCATCAGAATTGATCACCATATAGTATTGTTGTTGAAATATACAACAATCTCCTGGTTCTACTCATTTCACTCATCATCAGTTCATGTAAGTCTCTCCAGGCCTTTCTGAAATCATCCTGTTGATCCTTTCTTACAGAACAATACTATTCCATAATATTCATATACCACAATTTATTCAGCCATTCTCCAATTGAGGGGCATCCACATAGTTTCCAGTTTCTGGCTACCATAAAGAGGGCTGCCACAAACATTCTTGCACATACAGGTCCCTTTCCTTTCTTTAAGATCTCTTTGTGATATAAGCCCAGTAGTAACAGTGCTGGGTCAAAGGGTATGCACATTTTGATAACTTTTTGAGCATAGTTCCAAATTGCTCTCCAGAATGGCTAGATGTATTCACAATTCCATCAACAATGTATCATTGTCCCAGTTTTCCCACATCCCCTCCAACATTCTGCATTATTTTTCCCTCTCATTCTAGCCAATCTGACAGGTATGTAGTGGTATCTCAGAGTTCTCTTAATTTGCATTTCTCTGATGATTTGGAGCATCTTTTCATATGACTAGAAATAGTTTTAATTTCTTCATCTGAGAATTGTTCATATCCTTTGACCATTTACCAATTGGAGATTGACTTGATTTCTTATAAACTAAGAGTCAATTCTCTATATATTTTGGAAATGAGATCTTTATCACAACCTTTGACTGTCAAAATGTTTTCCCAATGTGAAAGCTATTGTTAAAACAATATTGTTATTACTCTATGTAATGATGTCTGGGTTCTACTCATTTTATCATTTGTTATATTGTGCAAGTCTATCCATGTTTTTCTAAGATCATTGAGTTTATTATATCACAATAATGTTCTATCATAATTATAGACCACAAGTTATTCAGTCATTCATCAAATGATGGGCATCCCTGGAATTTCCAATTCTTTGTTCCCACAAAAAGAACTGGAATATATACTTCTTTTCCTTTTTACTTAATCATCTTGGGAAGCAGAACTAGTTGAGGCATTGCTGGGCCAAAGGTACAAGCAATTTAATAACTCTTTGGAAATAACTACAGATTGTTCTTCAAAAGGGGTGTATCAGTTCAAAGTTCTACCAAGAGTGAATCAGTGTCCGAATTTTTCCACATCCCCTTCAACCTTGGTCACTTTTATTTTCAACCGTTTTAGTCAATCTGATAAGTGTAAAATGATATTTCAAGTTTGTTCCAATTCATATTTTTCTAATCAATAATGGTTTAGACCATCTTTTCATTTGGCAATAAATTATTTTTATTTCTTCATTGGAAAAATGATTTTTCACATTTTCTGACCAGTTATCAAATGGAGAATGACTTATTTTTCATATATTAGATCATTTTTCCCCTAAAAATCTGTCTATACCCTGCTTTTTTTGCTTTCCTTCTTATCCTGACTGCATTTGCTTTATTTGTTTAAAATTTTTTTATAAAATTTATATAATAGAATTACACTGTTTTTTTTTGTTTATTCATAAATTATTCACCAGTCCATGAGTCTAATAGGTAATGAATTCTATGTTTTTCAATTTTGTGGTATGTCTTTTTACCTCTGGGGCATGTATCCATTTGATCTTGGTATATTGGTATTGGTATTGACATATGGTACAAAATAAGTGTGGTTGCATAATTTCTGCAAAACTGTCATCCAATTTCCCCAATAATTTTTACTAAATAATGAATTTCTATCTCCAAAACTTGTCTTTACACTTGTCAAATGCAAGGCTATTGAATTTATTTGCTGGTATAAATTATATATATATATATATATATATATATATATATATATATATACATACTTGCTTCCACTGTTCTTTCTTTTTCTTACACAATACCAGACAATTACAGCCTTATAATGATAATTTAATATATGATAGTGCTAAATCTCCTCCTATGTTATTTCTTCTTTTTCCTCTTTATTATTATTTTGAGGAAAAATAACTTTTTTGGTAAACAATATTTTATTTTTTCAAATTATACGTGTAATATTTCTATATTAAATATATACTCTATTATTACATATAATGCTAATATGTGCTATGTATACCATATAATATATGATATATTGTTGTGCCCACGTTAGTACCCTGGATATCTTAGAATCAGCCAGAGTCAGGATAAGCAAAAGTCTTTATTCTTGGTCTTTTGGGGTCATTGTCAGGGGATTAGATCTAGGAATCTCCACACCTCCTTCCTCTCTCTCCACTGTCCAAGAATGATCCTCTTTCTCCTACTCCACCTGCTGATCTCTCCTACCTTCTCTCACCACACCCACAGATCAAGCCAGCATAAAGTTGAGTAGAGTCATCCTCCAAACATGTTAATAGAGAATTGTCCAATTGGTAATTAGCCTTAAGTGCTAGGCGAAGTGCTTCTGCTCAGTTCTCCCTTTATAATATATATATTTATATGTATATTTTTCTAAGTTTATGTATAATATTCATGAATTCATTGTGAGTTCCGTATTTTTTCTTCCTCCTTTCCTTTTATTCCCCATTCCCTTATATTGCAAGCAATTTGATATATGCTATACATGTGTAATTATATAAACATTTTTCTACATTAGTTTTGTTGTGAAAGAAAAACAGAAGAAAAGGAAAAAGTCATAAAAAAGAAACAGAAAAGTGAAAATACACTCTCCAATCTGCATTCAGATTCCATGATTCTTTCTGGAGATTTCATGATTCTCTGGAGGTGAATAGCATTTTCTATCATCATGAATCCTTTGGAATTGCTTTGGATCATTGTAAGTAAATTATAGTTGATCTTTGCATAACGTTGTTTTTACTGTGTATAATGTTCTCCTACTTCTGTTCATTCCACTCTGCATCAGTTCATACAAATCTTTTCAGATTTTTCCAAAATCCACCTGCTCATCATTTCTTGTAAAAGGATAGTATTTCATAACATTCACACACCACAACTTGTTTAGTCATTCTCTAATTAATGGGCATTCCCTTATTCTCCAATTCTCTGCCACCATAAAAATAAGCTGCTATTAATATTTATTTACAGTTATGTCCTTTTCCCTTTTTTATGATCTCTTTGCCATTCAGACCTTGTAAAAATCAATATCTTGTAATGATATTGATGAACTAAGGGCATGTACAATTTGATTGCTCTTTGGATAGAGTTCCCATTTTCTCTCCAGAATTGTTTAATTAGTTAACAATTCCACCAAGAAAGAATTAGTGTCCTAATTTCCCTCGCATCTTCTCTAATACTAAACATTTTCTTTTTTTATGTCATATTTGCCAGTCTGATAGGTGTGATGCAATATCTCAAAGTTGTTTTAATTTACATTTCTCTAATCAATAGTGATTTAGAACATTTTATATAACAATAGATGACTTTAATTTCTTCATCTGAAAACTGCCTTACATTTCCTTTAACTATTTATCATTTTGGGGAATGGCTTATATTTGACTCTGTTTTTTTATATATTTTATAAAATTAACTCTTTCCTTTATATGTTTTAGATATGAGGCCTTTATCACATGCTCTTACAACACACAGTGGTACCCAGTTTTTTGATTCTTTCTAATCTTGATTGCAGTGGTTTTATACAGATAAACCTTTTAATTTTAATGTAATCAAATTAATTTTGCATTTCATAATTTTCCCTTTCTCTTATTCATAAATTCTCCTCTTTTCTATAAATCTGACAGGTAAACTATTCCTTATTCTCCTAATTTACTTATAGCATCATCCTTTATACCTAACTCATTTACCCATTTCAACCAAATCTTGGTATAGTGTATGAGATATTAGTCTATGCCTATTTTTTGCCATACTATTTTCCCAGAATTTTTTGTCAAATAGTGAATTCTTATCCCAGAAGTTGGAGTCTTTGGGTTTATCAAACAGTAAATTATTATAGTCATTGACTATTGTGTCTTTTGTACTTAATCTGTTCCACTGATTAGCCATTCTATTTCTTAGTCAGCACAAAATAGTTTTAATATAATATAGCTTTTATATATATTTTAATATAGTTGCAATATAGCTTTAAATCTGGTATATTTATACTACCTTCCTTTGCATATTTTTCATTAATCCCTATTGATATTCTTGACCTTCTGTTTTTCCAGTTGAATTTTGTTATTTTTTCTAGCTCTATAAAATAACTTTGGTAGGTTGATTGATATGGCAGTGAATAAATTAATTTAGGTAAAATTTTCATTTATATTATATTAGTTGAGCTTACCAATGAATAATTGATATTTTTACAATTGTTTACATCTTACCTCATTTGTCTATAAAGTGTTTTGAAATTGTATTTATTTAGTCCCAGAATTTGTACGTGCAAGTTCATAATTTTTTTATATTGTCTACATTTTATTTGCGTTTTTGTTTGTTTAGGCAATTGGAGTTAAATGACTTGTCCAAGGTCGCACAGAAAGGAAGTATTAAGTGTCTGAAGTAGAATTTAAACTCATATCCTCCTGGTTTTAGGGCTAGTACTCTATCCACTATCCCATATAGTGGCCCCATCTACTGTTATTTTAAGTGGAATTCTCTATTTCTTGCTGCAGAGCTTTGTTGGTAATATAAAAAAATGCTAATGATTTATTTTATATACTGTGAATTTTCTAAAGATGATTATTTCAAGAAGTCTTTTACTTAATACTTTAGAATTCTGTAAATAAATTGTCATATCATCTGCAAAGAATTGTAGATTATTTCTTCACTGCATATTCTAATTCCTTCAATTTCTTTTTCCTCCCTCAATGCTAAATATAAAGATAAATAGTAATGGTAACAGCGGGAATCTTTGTTTTACTTCTGATCTTACTGGGAAGATAATAGCAAATACTTATTATAGATAATGCTTGCTGATAGTTTTAAATATATCATTTATGTTTTTTTTCTCTTTTTCTTTTTCATTCTGTTCTTTCTTGAGACTCTCCGTAGTCTCCTTCAATCTGCCTTCCCTTCTATCATGTCTTCCCCTTTTTCTTTTCCCTCTTACCTTCCTAAAAAGATATGTAAAATAGAACCAAGCATGTATGTTATTCCTTTCTTTCAGCCAAATCCAATGACAGTAAACTTAAAAATTTAATTCCCTTACTCCCTTACTTCTTTCCTTTTACTCTAACAGATCTTTCATGCTTCTTCACATGATATAATTTACCCCATTTTGTCTCTCCTTTCCTATTCTTTCAGTTCAATCATTTTTAAAAATCCTTAATTTTTAGCATCACATCAAAATCAGCATATTCACATTCTCTGTCTAAATATCCTTTTACTTACCCTAATTGTTGTTTTATTTAATAGCATTTTATTTTTCTTTCAATTACATGTCAAGACAATTTTAGCATTTATGTTTTACAAGATTTTGAATTGCGAATTTTCTCCCTTCTTCTTTTCCTTCCCTTCTTGAAAATGGCTGGTAATTTGAAATAGGTTATACATGTTCCATCATGTAAAATATAGTTCCATATTCATCATAGTCATGAAAGAAAAAACAAATCAAATTAGAGAAAAAAAAACATGAAAAGGAATAAACTAAGTGGGGAAAATATACATCAGCTTCCATTCAAAATCCATCGATTCTTTTTCTGGATGTGGTTAGGAATTTTCTTTGTGGGTCTTTTGTATTTCTCTAATATCATTGTATTGCTGAGAAGAGCTAAGGACTTCCCATTTGATTTTCACAGTGTCTTTGATACTGTATACAGTATTTTCCTGGTTCTGCCCATTTCACTTAACATCAGTTTGTACAAAGTCTTTCCCCAGTTTCTTTATTTTTTTTCTGGAATCTGTCTGTTATTAATTTCTTGTTGCATAATAGTATTCCTTACTTTTATAAACTACAACTTGTTCAATAATTCCCTAATTGATGGACATCCTCTCAGTTTCCAATTCTTTACTATTATAATATTTTGTACAGGTAGGCCTTTTACTCTTTCTTATGATCTCTTTGGGATACAGACCTCATAATGGTATTGCTGGATCAAACTATATGCACAGTTCTAAATTATTTTCTAGAATGGTTGGCCCAGTTCGCAACATCAATTATGCATTAGTACCTCAATTTTCCCACATCCTCTCCAACATTTATAATTTTTTTCTTTGTTGTCATCTTATCCAATCTAATCTATGTGATGTGGAACATCAAAATTGTTTTAATTCACACTTTTCTAATCAAAGGTGGTTTAGATAGCTTCTTCATGTGCCTATAGATAGTTTTAATTTGTTCATCTGAAAACTGCCATTCTTTGATTATTTATCAATATGGGAATATCTTATGTTCTTTTAAATTTCAGTTAATTCTTTATACATTTGAGCAATGAGGCTTTTATCAAAGACTCTTGCTATAAAATTTCCTTATCCTTGTCTTGAGGCTTTAACTTAAATACCAGATTTTCTGTTTATCTCTGATCTTTCCATCAGGAAAGTTGGAAAGTTCCCCATTTCACTGAATGGAATCTTTTCTATCTATCTTTTCCCCTGAACAATTATGTCTGTTTTTGTTAGATAATTGATTCTGGGATGCAATCTAAGTTTTTTGCCTTCAAGAATATCATATTCCAAGTCCTCTGAACCTTCAATATAAAACCTGCTAAGTACTGTGTAATTCTTACTTTGTTTCCTTGTTTTCTTTCTGGCTGATTACAGGATTTTCTCCTTGACTTGATAGTTTTGAAATTTGGACTACATTATTCCTTTAAGTTTTCATTTTGGTATCTTTCAGGATATGATCAGTGGATCCTTTCAGTAATTATTTTACCTTCTAGTTCTAGAATATTAGGGTAGTTTTTCTTCATAATTTATTGAAAAATGCTGTCTAGGGTCCTTTTATTCATCTCTTCCAAGAAGTTCAGGAAGTTTACTCTAATACTTGCTTACTCAATAATCATGGATTTTGTAGAATGTAAGGAGCCTTTAAATGGGCTGCACCACAGCGCATCATTGAGGCCAGGAAATAATTTCTGTGGATATTAGGACTGCCCTTGGGCGGGATCCTGGCCATATTGAGATAGCTTCGTAATGGGTGACTCTCTCGCTGATTGGCTGTGGGTGTGACCTCACAGGCCCTATGTAAGCCCACTGCAGGCAGCAATCGCCCTCTTTAACCTGGCGTTCTTCACCCTGGCTTCCCAGCCTGGGTGGCCAAGCCAAGATGGATAGCCAAAAGAGGTAAAGGTTTTGGTAGTGAACACATGGGTCTTCTGACCAGGTGTTCACTCGGGAACCAACAAGTCAGGGCATCAGTTAGGGCATTATGTGAGTAGGTATAATAAAGGCTTTTAAGATTACACGTGGTTGTTCTTGAGTGCGCTACCGGTTATTAAGCTAGTAATTGTAACTGCCAGGAGAGCACGTTACAGTAGAATATTACAGTAACATCTCAATATTATGAAATTGGAAGGGTAATTTTGGATTTTTATTCTATTGTATTTGAAGTTAGTTCTTTGAATGTAAATATTTTCTAATACAAACAAATGACATTCATTCTAACCTTCTTGACTAAATAGAAGATGTACATCAGATCAAGAAAGTCTCAAAGTTATGCTTTGTCACTGTGATGAGAAGAAGTGTCAACTGGAAGCTTTATCATCCATTACCCAGGTTGTCTGTCACAACCCTGAGATAAACTAAGAAGGAGAGCTGCATGGGGGAATATTGTACCTGAGCAGGGAGGTCCTAAACTGCATATCAATTAAAGATGGAGTTTAGTAGCTAGTAGCAGCAACAACAGTGGATTAATCTAGGTCTTGGTACAGATTAGAATCTCATTTTTAGTGCCTAGTCTATCCAGCAGATTAGCAGAATGAAGGAATACATTACAAAAAGGAATACTCAAGTCTTGCTCTGAACCAAGAAAGATCACCACCTAGATTAATGGGAGATTATTTTAGTTGCAGCAGTTGACTTTGACATAAACCCAAACCCAGAACAGGAATTTGCATATTCTAGACCAAGTGGATAGAAATTAGACTTTTTCCTAGATGAGACAATTGATCCCTGAAATTTTGCCAAACCTCAATCTGTCCTTGAGATCTTAGGATGTAGCATCAGGACAAGCAGGGATTTTCCTTCCAGAAGCATGACAAATCCCTAACCTCCTATCTTCATTCAGAAAATAGAGAGGAAGAATGAGGGAAAGAACACATCATAATGAGCTAAAATATTTTTAAATATAAATTAAATGAGAGCACTCAAGGAAAAAACACTTGAAAATAAATAAGATTTTTGGAATAAAGTATTGGAAAGGAGATGAATATCTTGGCACGAAAGGTACAAATCTTTACCCAAACAACAAACTCCCAAAAAGGACCAGATATAGAAACCAATAACTCCATGAGGAAACAAGAGATAGTATATATTTAAAAAGCTAAAGAAAATAAGAAAGATGGGGCAGCTAGGTGGCGCAGTGGATAGAGCACCAATCCTGAATTCAGGAGGACCCGAGTTCAAATTTGGTCTCAGACATTTAACACTTCCTAGCTGTATGACCCTGGGCAAGTCACTTAACCCCAGCCTCAGGGGGGAAAAAAAAATAAGAAAATAAGAAAGATGATGGCGATGATACACATTTCTCTCTGACCTTCTCTACAACCCTCACACTCATTACAAAATTCACCTCTGAATTAGTTCTGGTCTGGCAGAACTCACAAATATTGGGAGTGAAACAAATTATCAGCAGAAGATAATTTCAAAGATCACCAGAAAAGATCTGTTTCAATTGGAAACAGGAGGGAGGCAACCAGAACAAGCAGCTAAGTACAAACACCAGCTCAGACAGAGTCTTGGGGTGGTGCAGTTTCCATAAGCAGTAGGGACTCCACAAGGTGGAGAATCTATGGGGAGGAAACATACCAGAAAATGTCTGTTTCAATTGGAAATGGGAGGGAGGCAGTGAAGCATAAGCAGCTGAGTACACACACCAGAATAGACAGCACAGAGTCCCAGGGCAGTGCAGGCTTTGTGGACAGTGTGGTCTCCATAGGGTGGTCTAGACCCCTTTTGGCAGAGAATCTAAGGGGTGGAATCTACAGCAATATTGGCCACTCTGCCTGGTTGCAAGGCAGTAGATCAGCAGAAAAGTTATAAAACATCCAACATAAACACAAAAGATCAATAGTGAGACCCCAAATGCCAGAATTTCACAGGACCTGGCAACTCCTGCCCAGCACCTGGAGTGAATCAGCACTGACCTAGCCCAGCTGAGGCTGCTTGAAAAACCTCCCCCACCCTAAAAGCAGACCTTAACTTAAAAAAATATATTTTAAAAAGTAAAAAGAACTCTGATGATAGATACTTTCTATAGTGAAAGAGAAGAACAGATTTCAAACCCTGAGGAGACTAAAGACAGATTGTCTCCAGATGATGCCCCAAAAGGCAATATAGCCTGGTCCCCATCACACAAGGATCTCCTAGAAAAAAATTAAAAAGGATCCTAAAAGAGAGCTAGAAGAAAAATGGGGAAAGGAAATTTTAAAATTTGCAAAAGGGTTTGGAAAAGGCAGTACAGAAACTATGTGAAGAAAATTCACTACAAAATAGACTTAGTGAAATGAGAAAAGCATATAACTCATTAAAAGACACATTTGATAAAGTGTAAAAAGAAAGCAACTCCCAGAAAAACCAAATTTGTGAAACAGAAAAAGAAAATAACTCCTTAAAAAACAGAATTTGTGAAATGGAAATGAAGAAGAAACCAGAGCAATATCAGGAGTGACTTTGCCCAATTTATGCCAATAAATTTGACAACTTAAGTGAAGTGGAAAAATACCTACAAAAATATAGATTACCTAGATTAACAGATTAATAGAGACTATTGCTTAAATTGTCCTGTTTCAGAAAAAGAAACAGATCAAGCTATTAATCAACTTCCTACAAAAGAAAAAATCTCCAGGACCAGATGGATTTATGTGTGAATTCTACCAAACATGTATAGAACAATTAACTCCAATAGTATGTACATACTATTTGAAAAAGTAGGGAATGAAGGACTCCTACCAGGGTCATTTTATGACATTTTATGCAGGGCTGGTTCAATATTAGGAAAAATATTAGTGTAATTGACTATAGCAATAACCAATTAAACAAAAACCATGTGATTATCTCAATAGATGCAGAAAAAAAGTTTAATAAAATCCAACACCCATTCCTATTAAAACACTAGAGAGTAAAGAATAAATGGACTTTTCCTTAAAGTAGTCAGTAACATCTGTTTAAAACCATCAGCAAGCATCATATATAATGAGGATAAACTAGAACCATTCCCAATAAGATAAGGGTGAAGCAAAGTTGCCCTCTATCACCATTGCTATTCAATATTACAATACAGCTTTGGCAATGAGGAAAAGGAGATTAAAGGAATTAGAGTAGGTAATGAGGAAACCAAATTATCACTCTTTACAGATGATATGATGGTATACTTAGAGAACTTCAGAAAAAACTAAAAAGCTATTAGAAATAATCCACAACTTTAGCAAATTTGTAAGATACAAAATAAATCCACATAAATCATAAGCATTCTTATACATCACTAACAAAAGCCAACAAGAGATACAAAGAGCAATTCTTTTTAAAATAATTGTTGATAATATAAAATATTTGGGAATTTATCTGCCAAGGGAAAGTCAGGAACTATAAGGAAAACTACAAAACATTTCCAAACAAATAAAGTTATATATAAGCAATTGGAAAAATATCAAGTGCTCTTGTATTGGTCCATGGACTATAATAAGGTAACAATACTACCTAAACTAATCTAGTTATTTAGTGCTATATCACTCAAACTCCTAAGAAACTATTTTACTTACCTAGAAAAAAATAACAACAAAATTTATCTGGAAAAACAAAAGGTCAAGATTTCAAAGAAATTAATGAAGAGAAAAACAAATGAAGGTGGCCTAGCTTTACCAGATCTAAAACTATATTATAGAACAGCTGTCATCAAAACCTTTTGGTACTGGCTAAGTAAAAGAGAAGTTGATCAGTGGAATAGGTTAGGTTCATAGAACAAACTAGCCAACGAACATAACAATGTAGTATTTGACAAACCCAAAGTTCCCTGCTTTTAGGATAAGAATTCACTATTTGACAAAAACAGCTGGGAAAATTGGAAAGTAGTGTGGCAGAAAGTAGGCATAGACCCACACCTAACACTGTATAGCAAGATAGGTGGAAATGGGTTCATGATCTAGACATAAAGAATGATGTTAAAAACAAATTAGAAGAACATAGGATAGTTTACCTCTCAAACCTGAGGAAAATGAAGGAATTTGTGACCAAAGAAGAACTGGAGATCATTATTGATGACAAAATAAATAGTCTTGATTATATAAAATTATTATTATTTTTTTACAAACAATATTAATGCAGGCAAAATTAGAAAGGGAGCAATAAACTGGGAAAATGTTTTTATATCCAAAGAATCTGAAAAAGGCCTCATTTCTAAAATATATAGAGTATTGACCCAAATTTATGATAGTTCAAACCTTTCACCAATTAATAAATGGTCAAAGGATATGAAAAGACAATTCTCTGATGAAGAAATTAAACTTATTTTTAGCCACATGAAAAGGTGCTCTAATTCACTATTGATCAGGGAAATGCAAATTAAGACAACTCTGAGATGGCAATATACAACTGTCAGATTGGCTAAGATGACAGAAAAAGATAATAAATGTTTGAGAGGATGTGGGAAACCTGGGACACTGATACTTTGTTGGTGGAACTGTGAGAAGCAGTGTGGAACTATGCGCAAAAAGTTATTGAACTGTGCATACCCTTTGATCCAGCAGTGTTTCTACTAGAATAATTTCCTAAAGACATTTTAAAGGAGGGAAAGGGACCCACATGTCCAAAAATGTTTGTGGCAGCTTTTTGTAGTGCCAGGAACCTGGAAACTGAGTGGATGCCCATCAATTAGAGAATGGCTGAATAAATTATGATGTATCAATGCTATAGAATATTATTGTTCCATGAGAAATGACCAGTGGGATGATTTCAGAGAGGGTTGGAGAGGCCTAAATAAACTGATGCTAAGTGAAATGAGCAGAGCCAGGAAATAATTATATATGATAATAACAAGATTATACAATGATCAATTCTAATGGATGTGGCTCTCTTCAATACTAAAATGATTCAAACCAGTTCCACTCGTGCAGTGAAGAAGAGAGCCATCTATGACTAAGAAAGAACCATGGGAACAGAGTGGAACACAACATAGCATTCTCACTCTCTCTCTGTTGTTATTTGCTTGCATTTTGTTTTCTTTCTCAGTTTTTATTTTTTTCCTTCTTGATCTGATTTTTCTTGTGCAACAAAATAACTATACTGCAGTTATACAATATACATATACAATATATGTATACATATATTGAATCTAACACGTATTTCAACATATTTAACACGTATTGGACCACCTGTCAGCTAGGGGAGTGGGTGGGGGGAAGGACAATTTGAAACAAAAGGTTATGCAGGGGTCAATGTTGGGAAAATTACCATGCATATGCTTTATAAATTAAAAAAAAATAAAAATAAAAAGATATTAAAAAACAAAATAAGATAAATATCTCATGGCAAAAAAGCAAACAAACAACAATAAGAACATAATAGAAAACAGATTAAGCAGAAAAAATTTAAGCACCATTAAATTACCTAAACATTATGGTATAGATATATTTCAAAAAATCCTTCAATAAACTTTATATTCAATGTATTTTCTTGACCTGATGTATAGTTTTCTTGGGCAAGATAGTGCTTAGATCACTTGCTCTGGTTCTAGCCTTTCCCCATTGTTAAAAATCCTTCCTGGTATTTCTCCTCATATAGAATTAGACTAAATAACTGGATTTCCTCATCAAGATTTGGTCTAATGTATTCTCCATATTAATTTGGAGATATTGTTGTTGTTAAGCTCATTATACTGTTTTCTACCACTCCATCATCTTAGCTGGATCTAGGTTACTTAATAATTTGTTATAACACCTCCTTCAAAGGTAGGATAAATCCAACATTTAAGGTAAAAATAATATAATCTTGTTTTTAATATTTGTAGTACTTTACTTTTATCTTCTAAGAGAGGAAAACGATCTAAATCATTTGAAATTTTGATTGGTGCTTCCTTCTTCAAGTACTACTTCTACAAAGAAGTAGGATCAATGAGTAGATTTTGTATACTGGCAGATTTAGTTTCCACACACATACACACACACACACACACACACACACACACACACACACACACACACACACATACACAACCTATGGAATTGGAAGGAAAATTAGGATCTTTACTCTTTTATAACTTAAATTGATTTTTTTTAAGTGTCAATATTTTCTATTATAAACAAATGACACTCATCCTAAACTTCTTAAAACAGATTATAATTTAATCTATTTATAAATAAAGACCTTGGTTATGGTTACCAATAATGATAGTGTATAGTAATGCAGTGATTATCACATTGTGTCAGGATAAAAACATTATTTCTTAATAGCATGAACAATATTGTCAGACTGGTGAAAATTATAGACCTCTTTTTAGAATAATGGTTTTAAATGTATAAAATAAAATACAAAGATTACAAAGGAAGCCAATTATATGGAAATAAAATTATAAAAACAAAGTTAACTAATGTCAGTATAAGAATTTGTGGAGTAAGGAATGTATTTTCCCCTATTCTATATGAACTTAGCAGATGCTTCTTAATTCTCATATGATTTCACTGAATTTATAACTCTTTTGTTAAAATTGTGAACTATCAGATCTTGGTAATGTTAGTGTATAGGACACCTTAATAGACTTCTTTGTTAGAGGCTGCTAGGTAGTGCAGTTGAGAGAGTGTCGGGCCTGGAGTCAGGAAGACCCGAGTTCCTATTTGACCTCAGACATTTACTAGCCATGTGACCCTGGGCAAATACTTTAACCTCCAATTGCCTCAGTTTCCTCAAATGTACATTGGAGATATAAACAATAGCTACCTCATAGGTTTGTGAGAATCTAAATGCTTGGCATAGCACACATGTGATGTTATATATGCTTATACCTTTCACCTCTGTTATCCCAAAGTGATTTCCTACTTTCTTTTGGATAATAATAATTAATAATAAAAATAATGATAATTGGGGCGGAGCCAAGATGGCAGAGAAGATACACACGATTTTGTGAGCTCCCTTCTTCCCTCATTACCAATTAGTTAAATCAACCTAAAAAATAGCGCTGGACTGATAGAAACCAGAAGGACTGGAAGCACAACTTACCAGCTGAAGAGAAACTGGAGTTTCAACAGAAAAGGTCGGTTCCCAGGGGAGGAAGAAGAAAGGCGGTTGGGTGGTGGCACACTGCGCCGATTGCGCTGGGGAGGACTCTGGGATCAGAGAAGCCACTGAGATAGAGGAATCTGGCACAGGCTGTTAACTTTTCTCTGCTTATAAAACAGCAGTTCAGAAGAGAAATCATGCCACTTTAAAATATAAAGCCAGATACTAGAACGGCCCCAATCTGGAAGTGACTCAACAGATCTCGGCACTGTAGGTGTGGCTGACTTAGGCTGTCCAGGCTTTCACCTGGGGAAAGTTAAGAGATTGAAAAGCGGGCAGACATGGCCCAAGGTAACACATAGTGCCTTGCTTGGGTGGAGGCTGTGGAACTCAGCCCCGGAAGTCCCAGAGAAGCAGAACCTTTGAAATAGGGACCTCGGTTTCAGGACAGACACTTCCAGTTTGAGTGTAGGGGCTTTTCACGTCAGCTGCTGACATCCACGTCACACCAGGACGCATTGGCTGGGCTTTGTGTCGCCTTTACTGTTCAGTCTTAAACCTCAGGGAAGTTGCTAGAACACACAGTGCCCTCAAAGCAGAGCCTTAGTAAACACCTCTGAGGCACTTCCAGGGAGGGGGAGGGGAACTCTCTCCCAGAGCTCTCTCTTAGCTCAGGCCCAGGAGCCACTGCATCCATCTGGTCTGAGAGGAAGCTGGTAAAGAAATAAGTAAATAATTTCCTACCCCAGGGACAGACCCCAAAAGATTTTTTAAATATGAGTAAAAAGCCAAGAAAAATGATCGAGTCTTTCTACACAGAGAAAGAGCAGGTATCCAACCCCAAGGAAGTTAACAGCAGAGAGTCAGCAGATAAAAGCCTAAAGGGGAACGATTCCTGCCCCCCATCACATAACTCTCTCCTAGAAGAGACTATTAAAAAATTAAGAGAATTTGAAGAAAAATGGGGAAAGGAAAGAGAAGCTATGATAAAGAATAACAACGTTCTGAAATTGGAGTTGGAAAAAATAAAGAATTCACAGGAGATGCAGGGAAACAAAATTTGTGAATTAGAAAAGGTTAAAAAAATCACAGGAAAGTAGGATTTATGAATTGGAAAAGATAAAAAAGTCTCAAGAAAATAGGATTTCTGAATTGGAAAAAGAAAATAATTCTCAAAAAAAATTAGGGAAATGGAAAAAAAATCAATAGAGCAAAATAATTCATTTAAAAACTAAATTGGGGTAAATACACAAAAAAGTGATTGGAAACTGAATAATCTCATCTTAAAGAAAGACTGGGTGAAACAGCAAATTATAGAAACAATTAATAATTTCACCCAAGATAATGACAATGATGAGACATCATACCAAAATCTGTGGGATACAGCTAAAGTGGTAATAAGGGGAAATTTTATATCTTTAGAGGCTTATTTGAAGAAAATAGAGAAAGAGAAGATTAACGAATTGGGCCTGCGACTTAAAAAGCTAGAAAAAGACCAAATTAAAAACCCCCAACCAGAAATGAAACTTGAAATACAAAAATTAAAAGGAGAAATCAATAATATTGAAAGTAAAAAAAACTATTGAATTAATAAATAATATGAAGAGTTGGTTTTATGAAAAAGCCAATAAAATAGATAAACCTTTGGTAAATCTGATCAGAAAAAAGAAAGAGGAAAATCAAATTGTTAGTCTTACAAATGAAAAGGGGGATCTTTCCACCAATGAAGAGGAAATTAGAGAAATAATAAGGAGTTACTTTGCCCAACTTTATGCCAATAAATTTGATAACTTAAGTGAAATGGATGACTTCCTCCAAAAATATAGGCTTCCTAGATTAACAGAGGAGGAGATAAATTGCTTAAATAGTCCCATTTCATAAAAAGAAATAGAACAAGCTATTAATCAACTCCCCAGGAAAAAAATCCCCAGGACCAGATGGATTCACATGTGAATTCTACCAAACATTTAAAGAACAATTAGCCCCAATGCTATATAAACTATTTGAAAAAATAGGGGATGAAGGAGTCCTACCAAACTCCTTTTATGACACAGACATGGTACAGATACCTAAACCAGGTCGATCGAAAACTGAGAAAGAAAATTATAGACCAATTTCCTTAATGAATATTGATGCTAAAATCTTAAATAAGATATTAGCAAAAAGACTTCAGAAAATCATCCCCAGGATAATACACTATGATCAAGTAGGATTCATACCAGAAATGCAGGGCTGGTTTAACATTAGGAAAACTATTAGTATAATTGACCATATTAATAATCAAATTAAGAAAAACCATATGATCATCTCAATAGATGCAGAAAAACATTTGATAAAATCCAACATCCATCCCTACTAAAAACTCTTTTTTTTTTATTATATATATATATATATATTATAATATTATCCCTTGTATTCATTTTTCCAATTTACCCCCCCTCCCTCTATTCCCTCCCCCCGACGACAGGCAATACCATACATTTTACATGTGTTACAATATAGTCTAGGTACAATACATGTGTGCGAATATCATTTTCTTGTTGCACAATAAACATTAGAATCCGAAGGTACATGCAACTTGGGCAGACAGATATTAGTGCTAACAATTTTCATTCCCCTCCCAGTGTTTCTTCTCTGGGTGCAGCTACCTCTGTCCATCATTGATCAACTGGAAGTGAGTTGGATCTTCTTTATGTTGAAGATTTCCACTTCCATCAGAATACATTCTCATACAGTATTGTTGTTGAAGTGTACAGTGATCTTCTGGTTCTGCTCATTTCACTCAGCATCAGTTGATTTAAGTCTCTCCAGGCCTCTCTATATTCCTCCTGCTGGTCATTTCTTACCGAGCAATAATATTCCATAACCTTCATATACCACAATTTACCCAACCATTCTCCAACTGATGGACATCCATTCATCCTCCAGTTTCTAGCTACAACAAAAAGAGCTGCCACAAACATTTTGGCACATATATGTCTCTTTCCGCTCTTTAGTATTTCTTTGGGATATAATCCCAGTAGTAGCGCTGCTGGGTCAAAGGGTATGCACAGTTTGATAACTTTTTGGGCATAATTCCAGATTGCTCTCCAGAATGGCTGGATTCTTTCACAACTCCACCAGCAATGTATTAGTGTCCCAGTTTCCCCACATCCCCTCCAACATTTGTCATTATTTGTTCCTGTCATCTTAGCCAATCTGACAGGTGTGTAGTGGTATCTCAGAGTGGTCTTAATTTGCATTTCTCTGATCAGTAGTGATTTGGAACACTCTTTCATGTGAGTGGATATAGTTTCAATTTCTTCCTCTGAGAATTGTCTGTTCATATCCTTTGACCATTTATCAATTGGAGAATGGTTCGGTTGCTTATAAATTAGGGTCAGTTCTCTATATATTTTGGAAATGAGACCTTTGTCAGAACCTTTGTTTTTAAAAATATTTTCCCAATTTGTTACTTCCCTTCTAATCTTGTTTGCATTAGTATTATTTGTACAGAAACTTTTTAGTTTGATGTAATCAAAATCTTCTATTTTGTGATCAATAATGATCTCTAGTTCTCCTCTGGTCATAAATTCCTTCCTCCTCCACAAGTCTGAGAGGTAGATTATCCTCTGTTCCTCTAATCTATTTATTATCTCCCTCTTTATGCCTAAATCATGGACCCATTTTGACCTTATCTTGGTATATGGTGTTAAGTGTGGATCCATATCTAATTTCTGCCATACTAATTTCCAGTTTTCCCAACAGTTTTTTCCGAATAATGAATTTTTATCCCTAATGTTGGAATCTTTGGGTTTGTCAAAGATTAGATTGCTATAGATGTACCCTTTTTTGTCCTTTGTATCTAATCTGTTCCACTGATCTACCGGTCTATTTCGTAGCCAATACCAAATGGTTTTGGTGACTGCTGCTATATAATATAGCTTTAGATCAGGTACACTTAGACCACCTTCCTCTGAGTTTTTTTTCATTAGTTCCCTTGCAATTCTTGACCTTTTATTCTTCCATATGAATTTTGTTGTTATTTTTTCTAGGTCATTAAAATAGTTTCTTGGGAGTCTGATTGGTATAGCACTAAATAAATAGATTAGTTTGGGGAGTATTGTCATCTTTATTATATTCGCTCGGCCTATCCAAGAGCACTGAATGTCTTTCCAATTATTTAAATCTGATTTTATTTTTGTGGCAAGTGTTTTGTAATTTTTCTCATATAATTCCTGACTTTTCTTTGGTAGATGGATTCCCAAATATTTTATACTCTCAACATTTGTTTGGAATGGAATTTCTCTTTGTATCTCTTGCTGTTGCATTTTGTTAGTGATATATAAAAATGCCGAGGATTTATGTGGATTTATTTTGTATCCTGCCACTTTGCTGAAATTTTGAATTATTTCTAGTAGCTTTTTAGCAGAGTCTTTGGGGTTCTCTAAGTATACCATCATGTCATCTGCAAAAAGTGATAGTTTGATTTCCTCATTTCCTACTCTAATTCCTTGAATCTCTTTCTCGGCTCTTATTGCCGAGGCTAGCGTTTCTAGTACTATATTGAATAGTAATGGTGATAGTGGGCAACCTTGTTTCACTCCTGATCTTACTGGGAAAGGTTGCAGTTTATTTCTATTGCATATTATGCTTACTGACGGTCTTAAATATATACTCCTGATTATTCTAAGGAATAATCCATTTATTCCTATACTCTCAAGAGTTTTTAGTAGGAATGGATGTTGGATTTTGTCAAATGCTTTTTCTGCATCTATTGAGATGATCATATGGTTCTTATTAATTTGATTATTAATATGGTCAATTATATTAATAGTTTTCCTAATATTAAACCAGCCCTGCATTCCTGGAATAAATCCTACTTGATCATAGTGTATTATCTTGGAGATGATTTTCTGAAGTCTTTTTGCTAATATCTTATTTAAGATTTTAGCATCAATATTCATTAAGGAGATTGGTCTATAATTTTCTTTCTCAGTTTTCGATCTACCAGGTTTAGGTATCAGTACCATGTCTGTGTCATAAAAGGAGTTTGGTAGGACTCCTTCATCCCCTATTTTTTCAAATAATTTATATAACATTGGGGCTAATTGTTCTTTAAATGTTTGGTAGAATTCACATGTGAATCCATCTGGCCCTGGGGATTTTTTCCTGGGGAGTTGATTAATAGCTTGTTCTATTTCTTTTTCTGAAATGGGACTATTTAAGCAATTTATCTCCTCCTCTGTTAATCTAGGGAGCCTATATTTTTGGAGAAAGTCATCCATTTCACTTAAGTTATCAAATTTATTGGCATAAAGTTGGGCAAAGTAACTCCTTATTATTTCTCTAATTTCCTCTTCATTGGTGGAAAGATCCCCCTTTTCATTTGTAAGACTATCAATTTGATTTTCCTCTTTCTTTTTTTTGATCAAATTTACCAAAGGTTTATCTATTTTATTGGCTTTTTCATAAAACCAACTCTTGGTTTTATTTATTAATTCAATAGTTTTTTTACTTTCAATTTTATTGATTTCTCCTTTTAATTTTTGTATTTCGAGTTTAATTTTTGTTGGGGGTTTATAATTTGGTCTTTTTCTAGCCTTTTAAGTTGTAAGCCCAATTCGTTAATCTTCTCTTTCTCAATTTTCTTCAAATAAGCCTCTAAAGATATAAAATTTCCCCTTATTACTGCTTTAGCTGCATCCCAAAGATTTTGATATGATGTCTCATCATTATCATTATCTTGGGTGAAATTGTTAATTGTTTCTATAATTTGCTCTTTCACCCAGTCATTCTTTAAGATGAGATTATTCAGTTTCCAATTACTTTTTGGTCTATTTACCCCTAACTTTTTACTGAATGTAGCTTTTATTGCATTGTGATCTGAGAAGAAGGCATTTATTATTTCTGCCTTCCTACATTTAATTTTGAGATCTTTATGTCCTACTATATGGTCAATTTTTGCATAGGATCCATGAACTGCTGAGAAGAAAGTATATTCCTTCCTATTGCCATTCAGTTTTCTCCAAAGGTCTATCATACCTAGTTTTTCTAATGTTCTATTTACTTTTTTAATTTCTTTCTTGTTTGTTTTGTGGTTTGATTTGTCTAAATCTGAGAGTGCAAGGTTGAGATCTCCCACTATTATAGTTTTACTGTCTATTTCTTCTTGCAGTTCTCTTAACTTTTCCTTTAGAAAGTTAGATGCTATACCACTTGGTGCATATATGTTTAGTATTGATATGGCTTCATTATTTATGCTACCTTTCAGCAGGATATAGTTTCCTTCCTTATCTTTTTTAACGAGATCTACTTCTGCTTTTGCTTGATCTGAGATAAGGATAGCTACCCCTGCTTTTTTGGCTTTACCTGAAGCATAATAGGCTCTGTTCCAACCTTTTACCTTTACTCTGTATGTATCTCCCTGCTTTAAGTGTGTTTCCTGTAGACAACATATTGTAGGGTTCTGCTTTTTGATCCAATCTGCTATCCGTCTCCGTTTGATGGGATCATTCATCCCATTTACATTTACAGTTAAAATTACTAATTCTGTATTTCCTGCCATCGTATTATCCCCAGATTATACTTTTTTCCCTTGACCCCCCTGATCCCCCTCCCCGATATTTAATTTACAGACCCCCCTTGTGACGCGCAACACTCCCTCTTTTTTTTTTTTTTTTAGGATCCCTCCCCCCTCCCTCCAAGTCCCTTCCCTTATTCTCCTTTTCCTTTCCCCTTTTCCTCTCCCCCCTTTTAATGAGGTGAGAGAAAATTCTCTGAAAAACAAATATGTTAATTATTTACTCTTTGAGCCTCTTCTGATGAGAGTAAGATTCACACAATGATTCTCCCCCTCACTAAGTTCCCTCAGATATGGTGTATTTTCTATGTCTCTTCCTGGGATGTAGTTTCCCTCTTTTTATCACTCCTTCCCCTTTTTCTGAACCGACCTCCTTCCCTTTACCACACCCCCCTTTTTTTCTTTTATATCAGTAAAATCAAATTATCCTTGAGTATTTTTTATATACCCACAACAGAGTTACAGTTCTCAAGGGTTCTGTGTACCTTTTTCTGTTTCTCTTCAGTCTTGTGGATGTAGATCAAATTTTTTGTTTAAGTCTGGTTTTTTTCTTAGAAACATATAGAATTCCTCTGTTTCATTGAATGACCATCTTCTTCCATGGAAAAAGATGCTAAACTTAGCTGGGTAGTTCATTCTTGGTTGCAGTCCTTGATCTTTTGCCTTTCAGAATATCAGGTTCCAGGCCCTTCTATCTTTTAATGTGGAGGCAGCCAGATCTTGGGTGACCCTTATTGTGGCACCTTGGTATTTAAATTGTTTTTTTCTAGCTGCTTGCAGGATTTTCTCCTTTGTGTGGTAATTCTGCAGCTTAGCCACAATATTCCGTGGTGTTCTTTTTTTAGGGTCTATTTCAGAAGGAGTTTGATGAATTCTTTCCACATCTACTTTCCCTTCTTTTTCTATTATCTCTGGACAGTTCTCTTTGATAATTTCCTGTAAAATAGAATCTAGGCTCTTTTTTTGGTCATAGTTTTCTGGAAGTCCAATAATCCGCAGATTATCTCTCCTAGATCTATTTTCCAGGTCTATAGATTTTCCCAGTAAGTATTTGACGTTGTTCTCCAGCTTCACATTTTTTTTGTTTTGTTTGACTGATTCTTGGGTTCTCTGTGAATCATTCATTTCTATTTGTTCCATCCTGACTTTTAAGGAGTTATTTTCTTCTTTCACAGTTTTTAGTTCTTTTTGTAAATGCCCAATTTCGTTTTTAAATGAATTATTTTGCTCTATTGAGTTTTTTTCCATTTCCCTAATTTTTTTTTTTGAGAATTATTTTCTTTTTCCAATTCAGAAATTCTATTTTCTTGAGACTTTTTTATCTTTTCCAATTCAGAAATCCTACTTTCCTGTGTTTTTTTAACCTTTTCTAATTCACTAATTTTGTTTCCCTGCATCTCCTGTGAATTCTTTATTTTTTCCAACTCCAATTTCAGGACGTTGTTATTCTCTATCATAACTTCCCTTTCTTTTCCCCATTTTTCTTCGATCTCCCTCAATTTTTTAAGAGCTTCTTCTAGGAGAGAGTTATGTGTTGGGAGGCAGGAATCATTCCCCTTTAGGTTGTTATCTGATTCTCTGCTGTCAACTTCCTCGGGGTTGGACACCCGCTCTTTCTCTGTATAGAAGGAATCTATGGTTTTTCTAGCTTTTTTGCTCATACTTAAAAAAAATCTTTTGGGGTCTGTCTCTGGGGTAGGAAATTATTTACTTCTTTACCAGCTTCCTCCCAGACCGGATGGATGTAGCGGCCCCTGCGCCGGAGCTAAGATAGAGCTCTGGGAGAGAGTTCCCCACCCCCTCCCTGGAAGTGCCTCAGAGGTGATTAGCACTACTGTGCTTCGAGGGCGTAGAATAGTGAAGACAGCAAGAAGCCCAGCCTATGTGTCCGGGTGGGGCGTGGATGTCTGCAGCAGGTGACGTGAGAAGCCCCTGCGCTCAAACTGGAAGTGTCTGCCAGAAACCGCGGTCCCTAGTTCAAAGGTTCCGCTTCTCTGGGACTTCCTGGAGCTGAGTTCCACTCCCTCCAGCTAAGCTAGGCAGTGTGTGTTGCCTTGGGCCGTATCCACCCACTTGTCAGTCTCTTAACTATTCTCAGGAGGTAGCTGAGGCCACACCCCCTGGTGCCTAGATCTGTGCCTGAGTCACCCCCAGGGTCCGGGGAAAATCTAATCTGAGTTTTAAAATATTTTGGCTTTCTCTTCTGAACTGCTAAATAATTATCAGAGAAGAGCTAACAGCCTGTGCCAGATTCCTTTACCTCAGTGGCTTCTCTGATCCCAGAGCCCTTCCCAGCACAATGGGCGCAGTGTGCCCCTACCCCACCGTCTGTGCTGGTCTTTCTTATTCCTCCCCTGAGAACTGACCTTTCCTGTTGAAACTCCAGATTCTCTTCAGCTGGTAAGTCGTGCTTCCAGTCCTTGTGGTATCTATCAGTCCTGAGCTAATTTTGAGACTTAATTTATCTAATTGGTTGTGAGGGAGTGAGGACGTTCACTGAGTCGTGTGTTTCTTCTCCGCCATCTTCCCTACTAAAAACTCTTGAGAGTATAGGAATAAATGGACTATTCCTTAGAATAATCAGGAGCATATATTTACAACTATCAGTAAGCATAACATGCAATAGAAATAAACTGCAACCTTTCCAAGTAAGATCAGGAGTGAAACAAGGTTGCCCACTATCACCATTACTATTCAATATAGTACTAGAAACGCTAGCCTCGTCAATAAGAGCCGAGAAAGAGATTCAAGGAATTAGAGTAGGAAATGAGGAAATGAAACTATCACTCTTTGCAGATGACATGATGGTACACTTAGAGAACCCCAAAGACTCTGCTAAAAAACTATTGGAAATAATTCAGAATTTTAGCAAAGTGGCAGGATACAAAATAAATCCACATAAATCCTCAGCATTTTTATATATCACCAACAAAATGCAACAGCAAGAGATACAAAGAGAAATTCCATTCCAAACAAATGTTGAGAGTATAAAGTATTTGGGAATCCATCTACCAAAGAATAGTCAGGAATTATATGAGAAAAATTACAAAACACTTGCCACAAAAATAAAGTCAGATTTAAATAATTGGAAAGACATTCAGTGCTCTTGGATAGGCCGAGCGAATTTAATAAAGATAACAATACTCCCCAAACTAATCTATTTATTTAGTGCTATACCAATCAGACTCCCAAGAAATTATTTTAATGACCTAGAAAAAATAACAACAAAATTCATATGGAAGAATAAAAGGTCGAGAATTGCAAGGGAACTAATGAAAAAAAAAAGTCAGAGGAAGGTGGTCTAAGTGTACCTGATCTAAAGCTATGTTATATAGCAGCAGCCACCAAAACTATTTGGTATTGGCTAAGAAATAGACCGGTAGATCAATGGAACATATTAGATACAAAGGTCAAAAAAGGGTACATCTATAGCTATCTAATCATTGACAAAACTAAAGATACCAACATTAGGGATAAAAATTCATTATTTGGAAAAAAACTGTTGGGAAAACTGGAAATTAGCATGGCAGACATTAGATATGGATCCACACTTAACACCATATACCAAGATAAGATCAAAATGGGTCCATGATTTAGGCATATAGAATGAGATAATAAATAGATTAGAGAAACAGAAAATAGTCTACCTCTCAGACCTGTGGAGGAGGAGAGAATTTATGACCAGAGGAGGACTAGAGATCATTATTGATCACAAAATAGAAGATTTTGATTATGTCAAACTAAAAAGTTTCGGTACAAACAATACTAATGCAAACAAGATTAGAAGGGAAGTAACACATTGGGAAAATATTTTTAAAGTTAAAGGTTCTGACAAAGGTCTCATTTCCAAAATATATAGAGAACATACCCTAATTTATAAGAAATCAAACCATTCTCTAATTGATAAATGGTCAAAGGATATGAACAGACAATTCTCAGATGATGAAATTGAAACTATATCCACTCATATGAAAGAGTGTTCCAAATCACTACTGATCAGAGAAATGCAAATTAAGACAACTCTGAGATACCACTACACACCTGTCAGATTGGCTAAGATGACAGGAACAAATAATAATGAATGTTGGAGGGGATGTGGGAAAACTGGGACACTGATACATGGTTGGTGGAGTTGTGAAAGAATCCAATCATTCTGGAGAGCAATTTGGAACTATGCCCAAAAAGTTATCAAACTGTGCATACCCTTTGACCCAGCATTGCTGCTATTGGGCTTATATCCCCAAGAAATACTAAACAGCGGAAAGGGACCTGTACATGCCAAAATGTTAATGTGCAACAAGAAAATGGTATTTACACACATATATTGTATCTAGGTTATATTGTAACACATGTAAAATGTATGGGATTGCCTGTCATTGGGGAGGAGGGAGTAGAGGGAGGGAGGGAATAATTTGGAAAAATGAATACAAGGGATAATATTATAAAAAAATTACTCATGCATATATACTGAGGGGGAAAATTGTAAATAAAAAATGATTATTTATGAGTTATTTTAAGATTTTCAAAATTATTTACATATATGCCAAAGGAGAATGGGGGGCATAAATAGAAATATTATGGTAGAAATGACTGGATTTAAATACTTATTGGTTCTGGTAGTGATGAAAACAAGGAGAAACATTAGGGTATGCTTAATAGGAATGTTTAAAAGAGAGGAATTTTTTAAGATAATTGATTAATTTTGAATATATTGAATTTAAAATATCTACAGTATATCCAGTTCAAAATTTTAATTGACAGTTGCTTGCATGATACTGACACTTGAGAGAGTGATTAGGATTAAACAACAATATCTGGGAGTTATTTGTATAGAATGATTATTAAAACCAATAAAATAACTAAGTGAAATAGTATGGAAGAATAGGAGAAAAGGGTTCTATTCGAGTCTTGGAGAATTCTCACAATTGGCTGATATGACCTGGAGAAAAATCCAGGAATGGAGAAAGAAGAATGCTCAGATTGGTAGAAGTACCAGCACAATAGTGTCATAAAAAGGCAGGAGAGAAAAAAATCAAGAGGAAAGGTTGATTAACATCATCAAGTCAAAGAGTTTGAATAGTTATATTGCTTATATTACCATATTGTTTTTGAGAAAGAGACTTCAACCTTTCCATCCGTCTCTGGGATCTGTCTGTGATAAAATCCCCAAATCGTTGTCATATTCATTTGACTTTTGGTTATTGGCATATTCTGTTAGTATATCTAATTGTAATTTTATGACAGTCACTTCTATTTCTGTGAATTTGAATGTTTTCAACGCGAAAAAAGATGATGGAAAGAGATATTTAAGCTTCCTTTTAGTCTAAAATTTCTTGATTCCATCTGTATGATAGCTTTTTTTTTTTTTGCAACACTGAAAACAAAATCTCAAAATACATAATAGAATCATCTATACATATTATAAATAAAAAAAGTCAGAGAAAAGTAGTCAACCAAAAGGATAAATTTAGGGGCTGAACCTGTGGCTTAATCAATATGAGGAATTCCCAAGTAAGGAAATTCCTTTTAACAACGCAGATAATCAATTTACAGTCTTAGGCCATTGTGAAAGTGCTGAGAAATTAAATGTCTTGTATTGAGGTACATAGCAAGAATGGGTCAGATTAGAGGTTTGAAGCAAGTTTTTCCTGAGTCAAACTCAGAACTCAAATTTCAATACACCATACCATATTGTTTCCCCAAGAGGAAAAAAAAAAAAGAGTATCCTAGTGGTGAAGAAAAGGAGTGGAAGACTTTCTATGGTGGGCAAAAATGTAGGAGAATACTCCATAGTAGTTAGGAGAGGAAATGGACAGCAAACTTCATAATGGTATAGAGTATAAATTAATTTCTACAAGGGTAGGGAATTAAAGCTTCTTTGTTGTTCTTGGTAGAGGGCAAAAGCCAATCTAAGCCATTGCATATTAGCATTATCACTGTAATGGTAAAGAATGGGTACCTACCTATAAGTCAGGTTAATATAGAACTGGAATTTTAAGATTTTATTTTTATTGTTCCATTTTCATTAACTATAATGATCACTGAATTATAGATTTAGAAATTATATCCAAAATCATCTAGTCCAATTCAACAGAAACAAGAAGTGTTTTTATAAATTATTTTCTAGCTTTTGCCTGAAGATATCTGATAGAAAATATTTATCTCTAGAGGCAGCCTATTCCTCTTTGAGTATCTGTAATTGTTTGTAAATTTGCAGAGGATTTTTGGTTTTGTTTGCTTTTTGCTTCTACCAAGTCTAAATCTGTCCTTTATTACTTTTATCCATTGTTCCTAGTTTATCTTTCCAGGGCCAAGATGAATAAATACAATCCCTATTTCAAGTTGACAGATCTCCAAACATTTGAAGATAGCTATTGTTTTCCAAGATTATCTACACTTAAAGATCTATACCATCCTGGTTGCCCTCCTTACTATATCGCCTAGCTTATCCATGTCCTTCCTAGAATGTGATGTTCAGCTCTTCAGAGCACAAGAAGATGATTTCTTCCTTATTCCCAAATGCTTACTTCCCTTAATTGATCTTAAGACTGAAATTAATTTTTTTTCAGTCATATAGCACTCTAAGGTCACAATGAACTTGCAGTCTACTAGATCTCTCTGATTAAGCTTTCCTCATTTTGTTTACTTGTGAAATTTATATCTTGATATAAATGTAACATATGTATTGTGATTAAATTTCATTATACTTGATTTATCCTATTCTTCTACATAAAATCTTCAGGAATGATGACTCTGCTTTCTCAACTGTTGGTGCTTTTTCCAATTTTGCTTTGTATCATCTACCATTTTTATAAAGATATCATCATATATGTGATATTTGTGCAAGGTTATGTTTATATTTGATGTGATATCATGGATTATGGGTAATAATTGGAGCACTTTACTAGTCTAAGCAGCCCATAAGGGTTCATATCCTTCCTGGTGTAGGTCTGAAGAAAGACAGATCATCACTTTACCAATTGCCATGAGGGAAGCATAATATGTTTTCTCTACCAGGTGAAACTATATTTAAATTATCTAAACCAAATCATTTAAACTAACTATATTTTCATCTGTTTATCTGGACAGTTGGTTTCTTCTCAACATTTTATGCATGAGTTTTTCTATGGGCTATAGCATGCCTACTGTCTACCAAAGAGTGATTAGCCTGACATTTCTTAGACTATTTCTCCACTTTCAGGGGTTTCCCCTGTCACAATCAACCATGGTTTTTTCAGTATTGATTATGGATAAGACAATGGATTAAGTCTACAAATTATTGGACATATATAAGAAAATATCAATGACTCTACTTCCTATCTTGACTCTTGGAGACTTCTCTGCCCCCAATATTGATTATTCATAGGAAATCAACTTTTCTGTGAATGCATGGTTTATATAGAAGAATTTAAAAAAATGATAAACAAATGGCAGTGTTCCATTTCTGGTTAATTCCTCCTGCTTAATATATCACTTTATTGGAAGTACCTCAGAAATGGTCTCATGACCTACTTCCAAAGGCTTACAGAAGAAATTAAAGAAGATATTCTGTGTAGGATTTGTCTCTTGGCATAAGAGCTTATAGTATAAGTAATGGAAAATATGTAGAATAACTAGAGGGTCCCTGAGAGGTGGGATCATCTTCTGAATTTTTCACCACTCATGAATGTATTAAGAAATTGAGCTGGTTAGCTATGTGGTCCAGACATGTTTCTTCATAGACTGGTTATAGGCTCTCTTATATGCTGGTCTAATTCAACTATTCTGTGGTAAGTAAGGTACTGGTTTTCACTAATAGCAATGCAGATATCAGCAGATTCTCAAAAGGTTACAAATTTTTACTCAAATTTTCATGGTTTCCCCAGTCTTTGTGCCTAAATGAATACTAGGGAGATTTTGTGGGAAAATATTCTAGGATGCTAACCTAAGTCCCCACTCACCTAATTATCAATAGCTTAAAGAGACTACTATTTCAGAATTGGGGATCAACTATGATTCATTGCACTCTGAACTTTTCTTCCTCTTTACTAATTACATGGTATTGCTCAAGTAAACTAACCTGCCCTGCTTTGTGATTCTACAATAAGAGCTGTCATCACCCACTAAAATGCTAGCTCCTTGAGGGTAGGAAATATCTTGCTTACTTAAATTTCTATCCTCTGTTCTTAGCTCAGTCCCTGGCACATAAATTCTTAACAAATACTCTATCTAATCCAAGTATTTGTTCAATTCAAATTGTCAAATTTAAGTCATTTATTGGCTTGAGATGTTTATTCTGCTTTCTTTAATGTATTATGTCTGTCTTATAATTTTCATGAGAATTAAATCTTTCATGTCCTAATATTTTAACTATATCTATCACCTATAGTGCCTTGCATATAGCAAATTAATGAATATTTGAATTGTACTGAACAAGTAGGAATATTTTTTAAAAGATTTCATCAGAATTCTTCTTGTCTTTTTTTTTTTTTTCATTTCACAAGTCAACAACTTATAAAGTTCTCCATGCTACTGTTTAAATCTTGCAAAGTGATTTTTGTTTTGTTTTTCCTTTCTCCTATTCACCACACCCCCTGCTGGCTCCTGGATAGCATTCATTTTATCTTATTAAAAATACCAATAAAAAGCGAATTATAGCTGTTTTGAATAGAATTTACCAAACTGATTTTAATACAAAAGGCAATGAAGGGCACAAACACTAGATATTAACTTACAAAATGAAATGATTCCTTTAAATTGGATCTCCCTTACCAAATTATTTATTTTCGGAAAAACACAAAGTAGAGAAATGGTTTTAATTTATCAAGCTGCACCCAAAGTTGTGAATAGCAAAAATTCCATATTCAGACTACATTCTGATTTTCTTAAAGACCTCTTACTTGCATCTGGAAAAGCACACATTTATTTTGTTCCTGATTAATTCTATTTAACATCCTGGATGATAGTATGATGGTTTTGGAATATAAATATGACTGCAGAAGATTCTTTTTCTCAGGTGCTTGATCATTACCAATTTTATGTAGGTTCAAATGTGAAAAAAATATCTCATTTTGAAGCACACAGTTATGAAAAAATGTCTCCTTTCTAAAATGCTATAGATCTATCTATAGAGTTAAGTCTTTAAATATATATTATCTGGTATTTGATGCTAATAGTTTCATATGTTTTCAACTGGTGTTTTCAACTCAATTGAAAGCCATTTGAAGATAGATGTCATTTCTTTGAGCTCTTCCTCCAGTGTTAAGCCCAGTATCTGCACTGAATAAATATTTGTTGGTTGGCTTTTTGATAATACATCAGTATAAGTTACATTCAGGCAGCAGAATATTTACTTCTCCTAGGGGAACTTCAGTAACCTTTGTCTTAATTTTGGATTCAGGATCACACAAACATATCAAGAAAAGGGTCAAACAAATCTTGTGCCTAATGGGACAAATCTAATTTCATTATACTTATGCTGGAACTATATGCCTATGGAGTATATAGCCTAAATCCAACCAAACTGAAATCTCTTACACTAACTCAAACTAAACCTCTTATAGGTCCCTCAATACTGCTTTGAAGGTAAACTTGAAAATACATAGATGATAGGTCATTAATAGGAATCTGTTATTTGACTTAGTAAGTTCTTAAAAATTAGACTATATGAAAAAATGTATACAAATACTTTAAAGGTAAGGAAATATGGAGAGATAGATAGATAGGTGGATAGATAGAGTGAAATACCCAAATCATTGCCAAAAACCAAACAAACAAACAAACAAACAAATCCAAACCTGTAATTTTTTATTTGATTGTATTTAACAGATATAGTTAAATTTTCCATTCAGACAAAAACTGCATTCTGAGAATGATGAAATGAATATGTTTTCTCTTTCTCAGAAATATTTATTTCACAAAAAAAGAGGGGAAATTGAACTCAGTGAATCTTTTGATTAGGTTATACAAATTTGACTCTATTTCTCTGTTCTTTTTTTCAAAATTGATTGAGAATTTGGTGATAATATATATTTAGTTAGTTTTCTTCCATATCAGTTTATTTTAAATCAGTGATATTTGATACCATGTTTTATTTCTCCATTTGATTACTTCCACTTCTGTTCTAGCTGCACTGATTTTTTTGTGTGCAAAGTTTTTGTTTTTTTTTTTTTCTTTCAATTTCACATAATCAACATTATATGGTTTTGTGATTATCTCTATCCTTATTACTTATTTGTTATACTCCAATTCTAGGCTAGATTCCTTACTTGATGACATTATTCAGCAGAACTTTTAAATACATATAAAAATGTTTTAAAATGGAATAATTATAGTTTGCTTTAGTATTTTCAAATAAACTTGTTTCCATTTTTAATAATTAAGGCATCTATAAATTTTCTAAATCTTATTCTGTCCCCACAAGGGGGAGGTAGACTTAATTTCATATGGAAGATGGATGTCTGTGATGTATCAATAATTGTTTGTTTATTAGAAGAACTGTTTCTGGGTTTTAGTCTAGTCTTCCTCCATGCCAATGATTCTTAATTGTTCCCACAGTGGCAAAATCCTTTAGTTGAGACAAACCTTTTAAAGATATCCTGTCATAAAATGTTTTTCATTATACATATACCAACAACAATGTAAAAATATTAAATTATTAAAAAAAACTATGTTTCAGGATTTTTCAGAACAGTTTAGAAACATTGTTATATGAAATTAAAATATAAATGGATAGACTTAAAAGATAAAAAGTTACAAAATATTAATCTTACTAAGGCAGTTATGTATATTCGTACATATATATGCATGGGTGTATGCAGTTAGATATATGTGTACTTACATGTATGAGCATCTAGGTAGAATAGTGGATAGAGTGCTGAATCTGGAATCAGGAAGACATCTTCATGAGTTCAAATCAGGTCTCAGATGCTTAATAAGCATGTTACTCTAGGAAAGTCACTTAATCCTGTTTCTTATCTATAAAAGGAATTGGAGAAGAAAATGGCAAACCACTATACTATTTCTGGAAAGGAAACCCCAAAATGGGATTACAAAGCATCAGACACAAGTGGAAATGACTGAACAAAAACTGCAACACTGATCTTACTATTTAACCTTATAGTTGAAAATGAACTTTCACCTTTTAATGCTATGAAAGAATAAACTGATCTCTCTCTCTCTACAGTGATGGTATGCATACATACATTTTATATATACATTTTGCATTTAGTTTTGTCTTATAATGTGGGGGGCAGCTAGATGGCTCAGTGGATAGAGTAACAACCTTGAATTCAGGAGGACCCAAGTTCAAATCTGGTCTCAGACAATTTACACTTCCTAGCTGTGTGAGCCTGGGCAAGTCACTTAACCCCAGCCTCAGAGGGAAAAAACAAAATCTTATAATGTGTTCTTCTCTAATTGTTAAGCCTATGTTATTCATGCTTCTCATCAAAAAAATTTATCATATTGAAACTACCAAATACTGGGTACTTGTAGCAGGAGTTCAACAATCATTTGTTAGTTGATTATGTTCCTATCATGGTCATAAATTATAGGATTTAGGGGATGGTTTTTGAAACCACTGATATGACCTTTCTCATTCAGGAGAAAAGTGAGTGTAGTTAATGTTATTAATGCCATATTAGAGGCCCATATTATCTCTTGTGACATTAAATATTTTAGGTACCCATAAGTAATAATGCATAAACATTCGTTCTCCTCTACTGTAAATTGCTCACAGTAAAACATAGGCTCCTGCAGGGCATAAAATCAGTTTGAAACATTGTATTTTCTCAAAGTCAAGCAAATGTTTCTCATTTAGGAGGCATTTAATTCTAGATATAGTTGATAGAAGGAGTCAACAAAGTAACCTCTTAAGGGAGCATATAATAAGGCAAAAAGTCAGTGGTTAATTGTATATTAAATATTTTTGGGGCTTAGTCATGATATTTGTTTATGAGTATTTATGTGTGTGTGTGTTCTTGTCTAAACAAACCATAACATGCATCTGTGTCAAATTTTTTTTTTAATTTAAAATGAGGAAAATAACTGGTTTCTGTTTGCTTCCAAAAGGTGTTGCCAAGATTAATGAGAAGAATTATTTACTGGTTATCCTGGGGCTACAAATAGAGTTCTTGAATTAAAAATAACAAGAAAACAGAAAGAAAGCAAGGCTTCCATTATAATATTGCAAAGGTGGATTTATCAGGTCAGGTTAGAATATGAAATACTTTCATTAGGTAAATATAATTCTAATTGAAAATTTAGTTTAAGTTTTTAAGTTTAAGAGTGATTTAAAATCTTCTACTCATAAAATTACCTGCAAAATGCCCCAAAAAGATGGCATTGTTTCTACTATTGTCTATGAGAACAGTTGTTTATTCCTTCACTCCATTCATAGCCTAAATATTCATATGGAAATGTTAATAAATTTTAAATAAATATAAGCTATTGTTCTGAGAATAAGTGGGTTTGAAAAAGGAAAATACAACTATATAAGGACATTCATATGAAGACCCATTTCTTTGCTGTACATTAGTTTATATATGCACATTTATATATGGTTTTAAAATATTTAGTAATTACTTGAAGATCACTTATGGTTCTGGGACTAAAAATATGATTTCCTGATTGCCCCTTCAAATTTAAGAGGGCTTTTCACTGTTACTGTTAGAATCATTTAAAACTATTCTGCTTGAAAAGCAAGCTTATTTTTATCATTATTTTTTTTAATTGTCACATTGTAAACTATTTTCTTTTGAGAAATGCAGTGAGACAGAATAGAGAAAGCATTGGAAGTTAGCTTCCCGTTATCAACAATTTCCTCATCAGCAAAAGGCAGATTTGGGACAGATGATTTCTGACATTTTATAGTTTATTCTAGCAGGATTTTAAAGCATCAGATGGTTTAATGTATATATGTTTCCACAAAAATCCAGCAGCCTAAATAGTGTATTTGATTTTGAAAATCAATTTCTTGGTAAGGTACTGACACTCATTCATAACTAATATGGACCTATGGAATTTATCTCCCCTCCACTAAAACTGAATCACTAGTGACTTTCTATACTTCACTATAGCACTGTCAGTTCGTGGGAATAACATAGAAATATTAAAGTTTAAATCTCAAGAATTCTTCAGTTGATGATCCTACTTGAAGAATACATCACAGTTTACTAATGATTGAATAGCTGACATTTATGCAAAACACAACTAGTATATGTACCTACAGAGTCTACAATGATAAATTTGACATCTGAATATTGTTTTCTGAGGAAAGGATTGAAAAAAAATCACCCCTAATTCTGATTCTAAGCCAGAATGGAAAAGTAAGTATAGTGCTTTATGTTGTTAGGGGTAGCACATTTCCTTAAAATCAAAATAAGTTCAATTATGATAAAGCCTCAGACATTCTGTGTATAGCTTAGAAGCTGAAAGCTGGACCACATTTTCTAATTTGGAGCATTTGACATAAATTAAAGGATTTTCCCCCTGTTTTTGCCTTTGTGGTAAAACCCTCAGATCCAAGCTTGCCAAACTGTTATCAATCTGCTCTTCTCTCTTCAACAGACACTGATTTACCCCTGGGAAACAACTAGTGGCAGTAGCCTCTGAACTAGACTGTTAAAGCATCACACCTTATCAAAAGAATTAGGAGTGCTCAAAACCAAGTAATATACTGGACAATAAGAAAAGAGATATAAATGAAGGAAGAAATATTATAAAATACAGGGGGGGATGTATAAGGATGGGGAGTTGGATGGGGAGGTGGGAAGTAGAGGCGTGAGAAAGGATGGAGATTAAAAATCAAAGGAGATTAAAACAACAACAACAAACAACAACAACATATTTTCAACCTGCCAATATCAGTTTCCTTTTCCGTAGGAGAAAAATTAATGAGATTGACAAATTGAAATTTTTCACACGCACTCCCAATCCCAATTAATATCTTAAACAAAACCTTTTTCTATTGGAAGTCTTTCCTTAACTGCTCCGTCTCTCTCCTTTCTCCACTCTTAAAAATCCCTCACTCTGCCACGCTTTGTTTTAAAATATACGTTACTTCTGAGACAGAGAGAGCAGAGACAGAGAGACAGAGAGAGAACAGAGACAGAGAGAGAACAGAGACAGAGAGGACCGGAGAATGAATCCTGTTCTCTTTTCTCCCCTGGCTTTCCAAGTAGCTTATATGCAAGGCTTCAACTCCTCTGCTGCGGTGGCAGCTGCGGCGGCGGATGCTGCTGCTGCTGCTGCTAGCTGAGCTGCTTCCATCTCCACGGGTACCGCCAATGTTTCAGTAACTGACGCTGCCTCAGTCAGTGCCGTTGCTACTGTCTCTTGATGCTGCCGCTGCCCCTGCCCTGCCCCTGCCCCTGCCGCTGCCGCTGCCACTGCCACTACCTCTGCCTATACTACTGCCGTTTACCAGGCAAGGCCTGCCTTGTGGGGCAAAGACCCGCCCAGTCAACCTTCTTATAGGCGATATAGGGGCGGGTCTCCAGCACTAGGAGGCGGTGCAGCGCCACCCTACTTGCCTATAAGGAGCAGTACACCGCCCGAGTGCTGATTCCAGCCCTCCTAGCAAGGAGGTGGATATCAGTGCCTGCACATCTCGCCAGCGCTTGTTGCTGCAGTTCAGTTGGGGTTTGCACCTTTAAGGAGTGGGGGAAGAGGAAGAAGAGGAAGAAGGACGAACAGCAGTTGCAGCAGAAGCAGCAGAAGCCCGAGGAGGAGGGCAAGGAGGAGGAGGAGGAGGAGGAGGAAGAAGAGGAGGAGGAGGGGGAGAGGCAAGACCCCCAGTGACCATTTTGGTCTTGTGTGGCTGGGCTCGGGATGGAGTGAACAAGCTAGTGACTGGAAGAGGGGGGGGGGGGTCGGGGTGGGTGGGGGGAACACCGTGCAGAGAGGCTAGAGAGAAAAAAGGAGTCTCTACTGGTCCTTGCGAAATTCGGGATTAAATTGGGAAAGACCGCTTGAGGGAAATGGATTCTGTACCCTCACTGGCCAGCGTTTTGACTTTACTATTCTCCGTCTTGTGGCACATAGGATCTACAGCTACAAACTGTAAGTAGCCAGGGTCGGGAGATTGAGCTGGGAGATGGGGAAAAACTGGCATTAGGACGGACAGTTAGTCACCTTCTGTGTATATCTTAATTTTGCTTCTCTTAACTACGGTTTGAGAGGGAAGCTGTCAATAGGTGTGGATCTCTTACTCAATTCCTTCTAAAAGTTATCTTGTTTAGATTCATCAGCTTTGCCAGGTCCTTCGTCTTTAAATCCTAAAATTTTTAAATCCTAAAGTTTTAAGAAAACTGAAGGTCTTTGCTCTTAACCTGCAGCTAAGACTACCCTCCTAGTTTTTTTTTTTTTGTTTGTTTGTTTGTTTGTTTTTGGTTTTTTGGTTTTGTTTTATTTTTTTTTCCCTCGCTGGGTACCTTTCTTCTGACCTGGCTTCTCCAGAGAACAGAGCTTGGCTCAGACTGTATGACACTTGGGGTTGCTAGCATTAGAGAGATTCTCTGAGCCACCTCTCGCAGTGACAGTGGCTGATTTCTGAATGCAGTTCAGATTTGCAGTATGCTCAGAGCACCTACAATATATGGCTTTTGAAAAAAAAATTCCATCACCCCCACCACAGGCAGAGACTCCTTTTGGGGTCTCTAACACACACGGTACGACTCTTTAACAATGATTTGATTACATGCCTCATAGGAGAGACATAGGATACGTGAGCTGCACAATCAATGGCTAGCCCCATTTTGAAGGTAGAAATTTGACACACACCCCCCATATTTGTGACAGAATATTCATGATCAGTGAGCAAATGTACATGCCAGAAAAAAAAAAAAAAAAAGGCTAACCTCATCAATACAGAATGTTTGGTGTAATGGCAATGAGGGTTGGACACCCAGAAATCCCAACACTTGCACTGTGCTTGTTGTATATTTAAAGAACTAGTTCATCAAATTTGAATGAATTATCAGTCCCTTCAGAAGCTGGAGACCAACTACTTAGCTCCCTCATCAGGCAGGGGAAAAATGGAGTTCAAATACTCTAGAATCCCTGAGTATTTATAGAACACAATTAAGCATCTCTGAGGTTTCAGGAGATGATGCTACAGTATTTTCCAAAGTTTTCGCACCTTGTTCTCCAATGTTTGGGCAGGGTTTCTTATAATGGCAAGGTTGTAATGATGCATGTTGAAATGAGTGGAAGGATATTACTTTCAAAATAACTCCTTCCTCTCCTACTGCCCTTGGTGCAGTAGGGCACCAATTATAGATGTATCTCTGACAAGACCCACATTTAGAAAGAACAGAACTAGACATATTTTAAATAACTGAGATAACCACAGACAGCACCAATACTTTCATCACTAGTCAAAAGTTCAGAACATTAGAAATCCACAAAGCTTATTCACAAGCCCTTATAAAAATTTTATTGAAATTTGCAAGCTAAGAAGAAATTGATAGAGGTCAGTCTAATATGAAGACTCCAGATGCCCCTGGCATGAAAATTAAGTCGGAAAATAGGTAGGGAATAGATAGCATCTGCTGAAGATTTGCCTAGGTTTATTATTATTATTATTATTATTGTAATTATTATTATTAATGAAATTGATCCCATGGATCAGAAGCTCTTCTGACTAAAATTGGTGTGAGGAAGTTAAGTATTAGGTAGTTTTGCTATCTCTTAAAACACTAGAGGTCAGTATTGTCTTAATGATGCAAAAGTGTAGTGTCAAAAGTAGCTGAATTTTCCATATTTCATGTTCTCTCTCCCCCCCCTCCCCGCCCCCCATGAAGAAACTGACTACTTTGATGCAGGATCAAAGTAGAAATGAGGGAAGAGAATGTTTTCAAAAAGTTATTCCAATGATAACAGATGATTTATAGGGGAGAGTTTTTAATAGAAATGAAGTAGAAGAATGTATTTTCTTTAAATTATTTGAATTATAAATCATATGTTTTAATAATGTGCATAAATGTTAACTGGCATGGATTCAAAACCAAAGCTTTTCATGACTAATGCAGCAATAAAGTCAATTTCAAACATTTAAAAGAAAACTTTGCAATAAATGAGTTTTACTATTTCATCAGTGATAGTATAATTTCTGTTTCCAATCAGCATTTCTATTTAAAACACACATACAGATTCCTAAACATTTTTGAATGAGAATTATGGCATAATGATAAATCTCCTTATTGTAGTGTAAAATGTTCATTCATTCAGTGAGAAATAAGTTTCTAGCAATAAATTAGTCCTGAATATATTTGTCCTGGTTCTCAGTAGTTGTATTGTACAGCCTAAGAGAATGATGATCAATTAACCTTAATTCCTCTATAATCTGGGATTCACACAAGATCTTTTTGAAATCTATAGAGCAGAAGCTTAATATGTATTTATGTTCATTTACCACTAATATAGTTGAAGGTAACATAGAATGGTATAATTCCAGTATTGAAAAGAAACTTAGGCCAGAAATTGACCTGAAACATAAATCTTATCTGCATTGTCACCACAAAGTGGTCATATATATATTCTGCTTGAATACTTCTCGTTATGCTAAATTCAGTATCTAACAAGGTAGTTCATTATAAAGATCTTCCTTGAAAAAGAGGGAAACTGCCAAATTTGGTTTTTCACCTAGAATGAAATCAGTATAGAAAACCTATTAAATATTTTGGTAGAAAAATTTTTCCTCACATATTTGCTTTTTGCACAAGTGATATTTCAAGTCTCTTGAGATAACTTCTTTATTATGAATTATTTTGTCTAGAGTCATCATAACTGATAAAAAGAATCGTCATTTGTATAAATGCTATCTTTGTGTTTATATGCCTATACTTACAAAACCTCTATTTAAAACTCAAGGCAAAATGCAAATGTGACCATTCTTTCCTATTCATGGATTTTATAAGTTTGTAACTAAGAAAAATTCAAATAGTTCACATTGAACTAGAAACCTATATCAACGATATATTTGGAAACATTTTCAGAGATCATAATAAAAATTCTTAAAATAATTTCAATTTTCATGATGTTAAAACAGTTATAATAGTTTGAATTATCCCTAAGGATAATTTCCTAAATGTACATATGTACATTTCCATTGTAATTTCCCAATGTAAATGGAAAATAATTTTACTAATAATTCTAAATCTGTGACACCATAGCGAAAATTTGTGATTATTTGGCTAAAGCCAAAGAAAAGCCAAAGTTTAAAAAACTAGAGTTGTGAACTTATGCCACAATTGATCTGTAAGACTATGATCTGGTTATACAAAATCTTTGTGCTTCATCCATTCAGATACAAAATAGAATTTCATTAATTCTCTAAGAACAGTAGGTAATGACATAATTATGAAAGACAATTTTAAATGTTACTTTCTATAGAAATACCATCTATTGTTACAATTACATCTAATTTAGCAAATGCAAAGAAAGTGAATGGTAACAAGAAGAATGTTATAATTGGATTGGTTCTAGTCATAAATGTCAATAATTGAAGTAATTTACCTGATTATTATCTTTAATTTGTCTTAATCTTCTGAAAATTTAAGACTGTTTGTTTACATGTATTGAAGTATATTTAATGACAGAGAGAAAGCAGATGCTACAAAAGCACCTACCCTTGTCTTTTGGAAGAAGAAAGAATTCCACTTCAGATATTTTGGAGAAACCAATGTGAAACACAGTTTTGAACCTTAAAGTATAGAAATCCAAAAGACTTCTGAACAGCAATCATTATTGGAAAATAAAAACAAAATTCTTAAGGAATAATAAAAAGATCATTTGAGCTCTCACTTTCTTCATACATCTTCACAAGACATTTAAAGATCAACATAAATGAAAGAAGTCATTGAGTGAATATCTAAATTAATTTGAAATAGTTGTTTCCCATGGTGAGATAGGCTTAAATGGCTATACAAGTATAAACTTCTACTTACATTCCAACAGAAAAAACTGCTCAAAATGCAAACAATTATTGCACAGTTAAGAATTAAGAGAACATAAATATCTATAGATATAAATTTAAAAGATTTAGTATTCCTGTCCTTTTGAAGAATAATCCACTAATCTTCTTTGGTTCATAATTCTATGACTGTGTAATTACACACACACATAAACACACCCCAATATATCTGTATGTACACAGACATATAAACATATACATACATATATACATGAATGTATTTGTGTGTATATATACATATATGCATATATTTGTACATACACACATTCTTTCACTGTACTTTTCATTTGGCTATACCCAATATCCAAATTCATTTTATAAAAACATCAGTCTAACTAAATTGTGATGTCATGATATAAGTTTTGTTCCATTTAGTTCTTGTCTAAAAAGGTTATTTGATGGAAGGGCTTCATTATTACATAAGTATAAAATTATCCCACCAACTGCTCCTCAGGTCTGGAGTTAGCAGGAGAATCCAGTGTTGATATTTAAAATGAAGAATGGCATTGCATCATGGATGGAGGAAAACAAACAAAATAAATGCATTTTGAGTCAAGAAGATTTGAATTTAAATTCTCTTTGTAAAATTAGCTTTGTGTGGGACTTTGGGCATGTCACTTTCCCTTCCTAAATATCAATTTATTTTTTCTGACATAAGATGAGAGTAGTGACCTTGTTATATAAGATTTCTTCCAACTACAGGCTCATTTAAATTTAGATTCTATCCTTTGGATATTAGTCCTAATGGTTTCCATTTGACAACTGATTCTAAGGAAAAGAACCTACATTTCCAATTGTTTTTATAAGTAAAGGTCCCTATGGTTCTGCTGGAGACAGAAAGGTTTATTTAATAACAGTTACTATTTGTAATGGCCCTAAGAGTACTGTTATCAGTTATTGATAACTATGTTTATGTAGTATAAAGACCAATAAACTTAGAATTAGAAATCTGGGATACATCAATTATCATCCATATGATCCTAAACATCACTTATCTTCAGTGTCCCCATATGTAAATTATTCATAAAAATTCTTCCTAAACCAACTTTGTTTGATCATTGTTTTGTAGAAGGGTCATGCAAATGTGGTATTCTGTTGTATTTTTATCATCACATACTATATTTGAAATATAAAAGAACACAAGTACAACTATATCTATCTATATCTATATCCATAGAAATTAACAATTGCTTATGGAATAGTCATGCCAAAAATCTGTTTTCACAATTTTCCTCTTGTGAGACACAGTAGACTTCTTATTTATGTGATAAAAGACCATTTGCTACTAAAAGAGAAATCCTTTTCCACTAATAGACCTCAGTGCCAAGTTTGAGCTAATTTTATTAACTTGCTTTATGAAATTTTAATGAGCATTTACTATGTAGCCTAAAAAATATAGTGGAACTTTGCTAGAAACTTAGTTTGTTATGCTGTCCTAGTCAGTGTGAGCTAGCACTTTTTTAAAAGCCCATACCATGGGGCTTAGTTAGCAACATCTCCTAAGAACCTTATTTTGAAATAATCCAAATCATGAACCCCAGAGATAAAGCAGAGAGCTTCAGCATCCATTTTAAAACATTTCTGAAATACTACTCAGTTCTGTATGCAGTTCTGTATGTAAATGGACAGGTTTTTTTTGGCCATGCTCAAAGTTCAATGGGATCTATCATTACATAGTATAAAGTAGAATACAGCAGTCTGATTCCTCAAGATGGAGTAAGATACAAATTCCTGAGCTCACTGAAGGTAACACTATGTGTTTTAAATGTTTCTATGGCTCCCTCCATTCATTTTGACAAATGAGAGCTATAGATGTGAGTAAAGATGCTCTGTTTTATGAAATGAAGCTCTTCTCTGGGAATTCCACACTACTGTATTCTTAGTGCAGTATATTTCATATTTGCATGACACTGTATAGCATATGCTGTCTAGATTTATCATTCTGATGGATCCTCCATTGCCTAAGTTATGGTGGTTTTTTTGTCAGCAAAGTGAAGACTAGAAATTAAGGACTGTGTAATTAAGCTTGAACATCCCCATTCTTATGTTTTTGTTGGAAAGGTAAGTAATCCAGAGGATCATTACGAGGATATCAGGGACATCTTGATGGATATAGTAACACAAGAAACTTGGGTGACATGTTGATTTTCTATCATTGATAATTGATTTGTTGGCATCAGTTTGATGTCTATATATTTTAATTGCTTTTGTGCATATTCTTGAGGGTTGATTAATGCCATCTGCTCACTGGATCATTTGAATTGATTGAGTTTTAAGTGATGACAACCGAAATGCAGAAGCTAAAAAGAAAGTGAAAGAAAATGCCAAAACATTGTTCATGATGTACATTATTTTTAACTACCCATCCTTGGAAGAAATAAAATTCCTCAGAAAGCACTTCAAAGCAGACTTCAGTCAAAGGAAGTTTTCCTGATGAACAGATGTTATATAGATATTATTCCTAAGGCGTTATTCTCATAATACTTACACATCACACATATCTATATGTGCAGGGTGAGAGAGTATTGAATATGTGTATATATACATACATATATATATATATATATATATATATATATATATATATATATATATATATATACACATATTCAATACTCTCTCACCCTGCCTCTCTTCTTTTTCTCTCTACCTCACTCCTATCCCCATGCTCCCCTCTCCCTTGCCTTTTTCTCAGTCATAAACTTATTCATTTTGCTTGTGTTTGTCAAATGATTTCTTCTTCAGGTAATGATTATATTAATGATATGAGAATAAAAGAGGGAGATTGGAAAGCCTATTTTATTAAAATGCTGAATTTATGTGCCTACATGGAAAGATGCAATAAAATGTAATTCCTCCAGGACATTGAATTACCAGAGCTGTTCTTATTCATGGGTGGAATGGGCTACATAATGTGTTTTTTTAAATCTGAGAAAGCTTACCTTTCCCTCAAAATTTGTCTTCAACTATCTTATCTAATACAGAGTACAATTACTTGAAGTTCTATTTTGTACTAATCAATTATTATTAGAATGGGAATATCTCTAGGGAAGGAAATATAGTAACTTACCTTTAAACTAATTATCTAAGTGAAATATTAAAAATCTGGGTGTTGACTGAGGAGGGACTCCTAGTTTTCCTGAGTTTGTCAAACATATATCACATTTAATAGAAATTTACTATGCCAAAGAACTTTCTTTATAACAATCCTTTGAGCTAGCTAATGTAGATATTTCTATGGTCATTTTATGAGAGAGAAAATTGAGCCCAGATTTCCTATAAATTTCATAGTTTACAAGTATTGGAACAGGAATTTAAATTCAAATCTCCTAACTCTTAGTCCAGTGATTTTTGAACTACAATTTGCTTTGAAGGGAAAGGATAAGAAGGAAGGTGCCAAAGATTAACTCTTACATGTTTGCACTTTGTCCTGTGTTGGTGATGGTATTTTATATATTTCAATCTGAGGAAATGAAATAGGGATCTCCCATTACTAAAAGAGTTGTTCTTCCTTAAACCTCTGAAGAGTAGAGACCTCACAACAAACCATTCTCTAAGTGGAATACTGTGGTTACTTCTCCTTAGGACTTCAGTGTTTCATTTTCAAGGAAAGATGAGGTGAAGTACTATGGCCACTTCCTTTGTATAATTAAAAATTGACTGACTGCCAGAAAAATGGAGAAGCAATTTTATTTGTCCCCAAAAAGAGAATGATGATAGTCTTTAAACCTCAACTCAACTTAAAGCAATGTGTGCTGGAGTCATTCTAACATACTTGATTTCTTTGTGCCTAAAATACAGATGAGTACATCAATACTGAAGTCTGTGCTACATGGAATTGAGCACTAAATCTAGTAAAGTTTATCTCATGAATGACACCAAGGATAAGAAAATTTAAGAAAGTACCTTACTCAGAAAACCATTAAAGAAAACTACTCAAACCACTGTTAAATAGAAAAAGCAAATAGAAGAAACAAACCAAAGATGAAATGGGAAAGAAAGAGAATATTTTACCCACTTTCTTTTAATTGAAATAAATCAGGAGGCTTTTAAAAATATCCAACTAATGCTTAGAAGACACTGAATCATAGAGGGGTAGAGAAATTATAGAACTGATATAGGGATTTTTCCCCATTCCCCAATTTTGTTTTTCAATAGAGATCATAGAATCCTGACAATAGTAGGAGCGCTAGTAATCATCTTATTCTTTATTTTATAAAAGAAGAAACTAAAGTCTAGCTGACTGAAGTGAATTATTCAAGGTCATATGTCTAGTATGTGGCAGCATCAAAGGTGACATGACTCATCATACTGTGAACCCTCCCCAATTTCATCAAACTGCTTCTGTGTATTTGTGTGTGTGTGTGTGTGTGTGTGTTTTCTTCATATAATGAAGAGAATTGGGAAAAGGAAATTGTGAGATTTGATGATGAGATGGGAGGATAAATTTAAAGACATGAGGTTAAGAATATGAAATAGTTTCATAAGAATATAATAGAGGAAACTGTACCACAGATTCAAGAAATATATAGATGTATACACATATATGTACATATACATACTTCTCTAACTTTTCTCATCTTGTGTTTCTTCTGAGCTAATTCAGCTTTGCTTTGCTCATAGAGCATCACACTTTCTCTGATGACAGCATGCCATGCTGAGCAATCCTGTACATGTGTCTCCCACGTCATACAATCAATTCTAAAGTTCTGAAGAGAGATCTAGATAGTGTCCTTATATTGCTTTTTCTGACCACTTTGTGAGTGCTTGCATTGTATGAGTTTTCCATAAAGTAATTTATTTATTTATTTATTTATTTGGCAAGTGTACATTAGGCATTAGGACAATGTTACCAGCCCAACAAAATTGTGCTCTCTGCAGTAGAGTTGAAATGCTTGCCAGTTTAGTTCAAAAAGAATCTTAGTGTTTGATATCTTCAGAGTCTTCCTAAGATAATTCAAATAGAAGTGATTTGTTTATAGGGACTATTTCTGTCCAATCTACTGCAGAGCATTCAGAGCATACTGGTCTGATTAGTCACAGCCAGACACATTGTTAGCTCAACTCCAAAACAGTGATAACAGTTTGGTTTTCTTCAAGAATGAAGGACAAAAGCCAAACAACCAACCAATCAATACATGCATGCAGTCATTCCTTCCATATCAGGAGGATTATGGGTGCAGAACACCCATGATATAAAAAAATCTATGAAAAAAAATTTTTGTCTCTCCCTATCAAAGAAGTCTGAATTATTATGGTGTTAAAAGATAAAATATGTTTATACTATACAAAGTTTTATATATCTATATATAGGTAAACATATAGATATATTTATATATAAGTATATATATATATATATATATATATATATATTTATTTATTTATTTATTTATTTATATTTATGCGTTTCTGAGATTCTAAACTTTTCCTTGTTTTCTATGGCTTCCTCAAAACTCTCCAGAATTTCCCATCTATTTTTTTTTATGTCACCCTGTAATATATTGAAATCAATGTGGGGAAAGTTGTGATTGTGAAGGAACAACTGTAAATACACACATACCCATCTATCTATCTATGTACATATACATATGTATGACTGTATCTGTATGTATATATGTAGATGGCTATCTATATTTGTTGTTGTCATTCAATTGCATCTAATGCTTTACTACTCCAATAAGAGTTTTTTTGGCAAAGTTACTGAATGTTCTGACATAGCCTTCTCTAGCTCATTTTTTACAGATGAGAAAACACAGGCAAACAAGGTTAAGTGATTTGCTCAAGGGACACAGACCTGGTAAGTATGTGAGGCTGATTTAAACTTTGGCCTTTCTAAATGCAGGCCCGATATTTTTTCTACAGGGCCACTTAACCATGATTTCATTTAGCTATCTATCTATCTATCTACATATATCAATAGCTTAAGAAAGAGAAATAACTGAACTGAACTGAATAAATGAAAGGAGAAGAGCCTAGTTGACAGACACAATGGGAAGTTTTAAGAAGGGTCACATTGATCTATTTCATTTGGTTATAGACCATTGATATGTTTCCTTTCTGCAAAGGCAAGCCTAGGAGACAATTATGAGACTGGTTAAAATTGTCTTTATTTCTCCTTATTTGTCCTCTCTCATTTTATCCATAAGATATATTCTCTTTCCTGTGAAAACACTATTGGGTAAAAATCTAATAAAAGCAATTGCCTCCAATTCCTTTCATGGAGGTTAATTTTTTTTTTAATTAGTATTTTATTTTCTCCATTTACATGTAAAAACAATTTTTAATCTTTTTTGGTATTTTTTCAAAAGAAAAGTAAAACAGAAAAGGCAAAAGAAACAAAATAAATCAAAGCAAAAGAGAACATCTGCCCAACAGAATCATGTGCCCAACAGAACATTAGGGAGAATTCAAAATATATGACAACAAATTACCAGATAGAAAAAAGATACATTATTAGAAATAAAAGAAATTATAATCATGAATGTCCATTTTTTTCATTACCTTCTTGTAAATTGTTCTTTGGTTTTCTGCTGTGCAACTTATTTTCTTTGATCTTTTTTCTCCTTTCATCTGCTCCCACCTCTAAGCAAGCTACAGTAAGGAAAAGAGTTGTTTATATATACATAGGAGGATATGTACACACACACACACACACACACACACACACACACACACACACACACACACACTATATGCACATGGCTTTCATATCCCTGCTGATTATTTAAATTCTGTTCCATAACTTGCCTTGCTTTAATTTAACCTCTTCCCACTCAAGGATCCTTCCCTTACCTTTTTCCCTTACCCTTCACTTCCCCATTTGCCCATCCCTTCCCCCTTATTTCTTACTTTTCATTTTTTTATTAAAGTTTTTTTATTATTTTTCAAAGCATATGCAAGCATGGACAATTCTTCAGCATTAGCCCTTGAAAAACCTTGTGTTCCAATCCCTCCCTTCACCCATGCTCTCCCCTAGATGGCAAGTAGTCCAATATATGATAAACATAGTAGAAATATATGTTAAATCTAATGTATGCATATTATATTTATACAATTATTGTGGGGCACTAGAAAAATCAAATCAAACCAGGAAAAAAAAGAAGCAATATAAAATGCAAGCAAACAATAACAAAAAGAATGAAAATGCTATGTTGTGAACCACATTCAGTTCCCACAGTCCTCTCTCTGGGTATAGATGGCTCTCTTCATTACTGAACAATTAGAATTGGTTTGAATCCTCTCATTGTTGAAGAAAGCTATATCCATCAGAATGGCTTCTCGTTGGCATGTGTAATGATCTTTCTGGTTCTGCTCATTTCATTTAGCATCAGTTCATGTAGGCCTCTCCAAGCCTCTCTGAAATCATCCTGCTGGTCATTTCTTACAGCACAATAATATTCTATGACATTGATATACCATGATTTATTCAGTCATTCTCCAATTGATGGACATCCACTCAGTATCCAGTTTCTAGACACTTTTTGCATATGTGGGTCCCTTTCCCTCCTTTAAGATCTCTTTGAGATATAAACCCAATAGAAATACTGCTGGATCAAAGGTTATGCACAGTTTGATAACTTTTTGAGCATAGTTCCAAATTTCTCTTCAGAATGGTTGGATCCATTCACAACTCCAGGAACAATGCATAAGTGTGCCACTTTCCTCACATCCCCTCCAACTTTCATCTTTTTCTTATCTTGTCATCTTAAGCAATCTGTGAGGTGTGTAGCGGTATTTCAGAGTTATCTTAATTTGCATTTCTCTCATCAATAGTGATTTAAAGAACCTTTTCATATGACTAGAAATAGCTTCAATTTCTTCATCAGAAAATTGTCTGTTCATATATCCTTTGACCATTTGTCAATTGGAGAATGGTTTGAGTCTCTATAAATTTGAGTAAATTCTCTATATATTTTGGAAATAAGATTTTTATCAGAAACTTTGAATATAAAGATGTTTTCCCAATTTATTGTTTCCCTTCTAATCTTGTTTGCATAATCTATAGAATTGTCTATAAAAACTTTTTAACTTAATATAATCAAAATTATGTATTTTGTGATCAGTAATGATCTCCAGTTCCTCTTTGGTCACAAATTCCTTCCTCCTCCACAGAAATGAGAGGTAAATTATCCTATATTATTTTAATTTGTTTATAATATCATTCTTTATGTCTAGATCATGAACCCATTTTGATTTTATCTTGGTATATAGTGTTAGGTGTGGGTCAGTGCCTAATTTAAGCCATACTAGTTTCCAATTTTCCCAGCAGTATTTGCCAAATAGTGAATACTTATCCCAAAAGCTGGGGTCTTTGGGTTTGTCAAACACTAGATTTTTATAGTTATTCATAATATTGTCCCATGAACATTGCCTAATCTACTGGTTGACTATTCTATTTCTTAGCCAGTACCAAATGGTTGTGATGACAGCTGCTTTATAATATAATTTTAGATCTGGTACATCCAGGCCAACTTTGTTGACATTTTTTTTCATTAATTCTCTTGAAATTCTTGACATTTTGTTCTTCCAGATGAATTTTTCTGTTATTTTTTCTAGGCCAGTAAAATAGTTTTTTGGAAGATTGATTGGTATAGCACTAAATAAATGGGTTAGTTTAGGTAATATTGTCATCTTTTTTATTTTCATTGGACCTATCCAAGAGAACTTGATATTTTTTCCAATTGTTTAGATCTGACTTCATTTGTGTGGAAAGCATTTTGTAGTTTTGCTCATATAGTTACTGACTTTCCCTTGGCAGATAGATTCCCAAATATTTTATACTATTGACAGTTATTTTCAATGGAATTTCTTTTTGTATCTCTTGCTGTTGGATTTTGTTAGTGATGTATAAAAATGCTAATGATTTATGGGGATTTATTTTGTATCCTGCAACTTTTCTAAAGCTGTGGATTATTTCTAATAGTTTTTAGTAGAATCTCTGGGGTGCTCTAAGTATAACATCATATCATCTGCAAAGAATGACAATTTGATTTCCTCATTTCCTGCTCTAATTTCTTGAATCTCTTTCTCATCTCTTATTGCCAAAGCTAGCATTACTTTATTGAATAGTAATAGTGATAGTGGGCTTTTTTTTTTTTTTTTTAGCCTCTGATCTTATTGAGAATGGTTCCAATTTATCCCCATTACATACAATGGTTGCTTATAGTTTTAAATAGATCCTGATGACTATTTTAAGGAAAAGTCCATTTATTCCTATACTCTCTAGTGTTTTTAATAGGAAAGGATGTTGTATTTTATCAAATGCTTTTTCTAATCTATTGATATAATTATATAGTTTTTATTAATCTGGTTATTGATATAGTCAATTATGCTAATAGTTTTCCTAATATTGAACCAACCCTGGTATTCCTGGTATTCCTAGTTAGTCATGGTGCATTATCCTGGGGATAACTTTCTGTAATCTCTTTATTAATATTTTGTTTAAGATTTCTGCATCAATATTCATTAGGGAAATTGCTTTGTAATTTTCTTTCTCTGTTTTTATCCTACCTGATATAGGTATCAATACCATATCTGTGTCATAAAAGGAATTTGGTACACTTTCTTCTTTCTCTATTTTTTGAATAGTTTATATATTATTGAAGTTAATTGTTCTTCAGATGTTTGGTGGAATTAACATGTAAATCCATCTAGCCCTGGAGATTTTTTTCCTTAGAGAATTGATTAATAGCTTGTTATATTTCTTTTTCTAAAATGGAACTTTTTAAATAATTTATTTCCTCATTTGTTAATCTGGTCAATCGATATTTTTGAAGGTATTCTTCCATTTCACTTAGATTATCAAAATTATTTGCATAAAATTGGACAAAATAACTCCTAATTATTGTTCTAATTTCCTCTTTATTGGTGGAAAGTTCTTCCTTTTCATTTTTGACACTAACAATTTGATTTTCCTCTTTCCTTTTTCTAATCAAATTAACTAAAATTGTATCTATTATGTCATTTTGTTTTCATAAAACCAACTCTTAATTTTCTTTATTAATTCAATTTTTTTTAACTTTCAATTTTATCAATCTCTCCTTTTATTTCTAGAATTTTGAATTTGGTAGTTGATTGGGGGTTTTTAATTTGTTCTTTTTCTAGGTTTTTTAGTTGCAAGCCTGATTAATTGTTCTTCTCTTTCTCTATTTTATGCAAGTAAGCATTCAGACATATAAAATTTCCTCCTTTTACCACTTTCACTGCATCCCACAAATTTTGGTATGTTGTCTCATTATTGTCATTCTCTTGGATGAAATTATTAATCGTTTCTATGATTTGCTGTTTCACCCATTCATTCTTTAGGATGAGATTATTTAATTTCCAATTAATTTTTAGTCTATTTCCCCTGACCTTTTATTGAGTTTAATTTTTATTGCATTGTGATATGGAAAAATGCATTTAATATTTCAGCTTTTCTGCATTTGATTTTGAGGACTTTATGTCCTAACATATGGTCAATTTTTGTATAGATTCCATGAACTACCTAGGAGAAAGTGAACTTTCTGTCTCCGTTCAATTTTCTCCAAAGATCTATAATATCTAACTTTCACAGTATTCCATTTACCTCCTTAATTTCTTTCTTATTCATTCTGTGGTTGAATTTATCTAATTATGAGGGAACAAGTTTCAAATCTCCCACTATTATAGTTTTGCTGTCTATTTCTTCTTTCAGCTCTCTTAATTTCTTCTTTAGGAATTTCCATGCTATACCACTTAGTGCACATATGCTTAGTATTGATATTGCTTCTTTACCTATGGTATCCTTTAGCAAGATATAGTTTCCTTCCTATCTCTTTTAATTAGATCAATTTTTTGCTTTTGCTTGATCTGAGATCAGGATGGTTATCCCTGTTTTGTTTTGTTTTTACTTCCCCTGAAGCATAATAGATTCTCCTCCACCCTTTTACCTTTACTCTGTATATATCACTCTGCTTTAAATGTGTTTCCTATAAACAACATCATGTAAGGTTCTGTCTTTTAATCCAGTCTGCTTTCTGCTTCCACTTTATGGGAGAGTTCACCTCATTCATAGTTACAGTGAAAACTACTAATTCTGTATTTCCTGCCATTTTATTTACCCCAAATTATACTTTTCTCTTTTTTTTCCCCCTTTCTCTTTTCCCCAGAATTTTACTTATGAGCACTATTTGCCTCAAGTAGCCTTTCCTCTTTAGAGTCCCTTCCCCTTTCTTATACCTTTCTCCTACTATTTCTGTTTTCCCTTCTATTTATCCTACCCCTTTCCTTTTTTCTTTCCCCTCCCACTTTTCTATAAAAGTTTCTCTGTGAAACCAAATGCATCTAATATTCTTTCTTTGAGCCAAATCTGATGAGAGTAAAATTCATACAATGTTTATCCCCCTCCTTTCTTTCCCTCAATTATAATAAGTTTTCTTTGTCTCTTCATGAGCTATAATTTCCCTCATTTTACCTCTACTTTCTCCTTTTTCTGGTACAATACCCATTTCACCTCTAGTTTCTTTTTTTATATTGTAACAGCAAAATGAATCTATACATGCACTCTCTATGTATACCCATAACAGAAATACTGAAAGGCCTGCTTGCACTTGGTCTGCCTCCCTCAGTGCCCAATTGAAACAGACCTTTACTGGAGTGCTTTTAAATTATCTTCTGCTAGTAATTTGTTACACTCCTGGTATTTGTAGGTTCTGCCAGTCCAGAACTAATTTGCTAATTAGTTTGAGAGATGTGGGATGAGGTCAGAAAGAAACATGTGTCCTTTTCCACCATCTTGTCTCTGTCCCCCTTTATTTCTTTATAGATTTTGGAGATTGCTATACTCTTCATGGTATATATTGAACACATTCCCAATGTGAGTTGTTTTTTCAGAATTATGAATCTTCTACTCCCTCCAATGGCTCTGTGTGTATTCTTTCTTTTCAACTCATTTGTATAGCATGATTTCTATTTTTATCTTAACTCTGCCAATATTCCATTTGAGCTGTTGTTAATGTGAATCTTAAACATGGAGTATGTATTTTCCATATAAAAAAGCCATAAATAGTTTGTCCATGTTTAAACAGTTTGTACATGCTGAGTTTCTTAAAATTGATCTTTGATATTGGCTGTTATGTGTTAACATTTTTGTTAACTTCAGTTTTGGTTGATAGAAAGTCCTGAAAATTTGCAAGTTCCTTGGAAGTCCATTTTTTTGCATTCAAAATTATAGATAATTTTGCTGAATATGATATTTTTGGACACAAGCCTAGTTCTTTTGATAGTCAGTAGATTTGACAGGTCCAAGACCTATGGTCTTTTCTTGTAGCTGTTGATAAGTCTTGAACAATTCTAATTGTGGCTCCCGGTTATTTACATTTTTTCTTATTTATTGTAAACTTTTCTCTTTAATCTGGAGGTTTCAAAATTTGGCAATAATATCCCTCTGTGCTTTTCACAAAGATCTCTTTGAGGTGGTGATCAGTGGACTTTTTCCTAATTCTGCTTTCCCCTCATGTTCTACCACTCCATTTTTCTTAGATTTCTATCACTCAAAATTTTCTTAGATTATTTCCTACATTATTGTGTCAACATTCTCTTGTCACAACTTTCTGGCAGTCCAATTATTCTTATATTTTCTCTTCATTATATTTTCTCCAGATATGTCATTTTTCTTATGTTTCACATTCTGTTTTACTTTCTCATTCTTTATAATCTGTTTTGTTATTTCTTGGTTTCTTATAAATTCACTGGCTTCCCCTTGCCCAATGATAATTTTTCAAAGAATTATTTTCATCTTTGAGATTCTATATCTCCTTTTCCAGTTGGTTAACTTTTTTTTTTTTTTAACTTGGATGGTTATTTTTTTTTTATTAATTTTCCCTCAGTGTCTCTCTCCTCTCACCTATGAGAAGACAGCCAATTTCATATATTATACATATACTGTCATGTAAAAGACTTCCTATATCACTCATGTGAAAAAAACACAGGCTAACTGGAGAGACTTACATGAACTGATAATAAGTGAAATGAACAGAATCAGGAGATCATTGTACATGACAACATCAGTGTTATACAACAATCAATTCTAATGAATGTGACTCTTTCCAACAATGAGAAGATTGATGCCAGTTCCAATGATCTTGCAATGAAGAGAGCCACCTACACACAGAGAGAGGACTGTATGTGGATCACAACATAACATCCTCACTCTTTTTGATGGTGTTCACTTGCATTTTGTTTTCTTACACATTTACTTTCTTTTTTTTATCTTATTTCTCTTTCTACACAAGAGAATTGTATAAATATGTTTTTACATATTGGATTTAACGTATTTTGACATGTTTAACATATATTGAATCGCTTGCCATCTAGGGGAGGGGATGGGGAAAAGGAGGAGAAAGTCTGAAACACAAAGCTATGCAAGAGTCAATGTTGTCAAATTATCTGTGTATATGTTTTAAAAATAAAAAGCTTAAAAAAAACACGGGCCAAAACAAATTAAAAAAAAAACACACAAGAAAAATAAAGTTTAAAAAGTGTGCTTTGATTTTCATTCAGACCCCATCAATTTTTTTTCTGGGGATGGATAACATTTTGCATTATAAATCCTTCATAATTGTGTTAAGTCATTGTATTGCTGAAAATAGCTAAGGCATTCACAATTGATCTTCCTACAAAATTGCTGTTCCTATGTATAATGTTATCCTAGTTCTGTTCATTTCACTTTGCATCATATCATCTAAGTGTTTACAAGTTTTTCTGAGAACTTCATGCTTGTTATTTTTTTCTAATACAATAGCATTTCATCACAATCAAATACCACAATTTATTAAGCCTTTCCCCAATGAATGGATATTCCCTCAATTTTCAATTTTTGCCTATACTAAAAAAGAGCTGCTATAAATATTTTGTCAATTTATTTTGAGATATTATTTAATGTTGTTTGGAAAGATATTTGGTACAACGTAGGGGGATTTCTACTTTTTCTTCTCCATCTTGACTCTGCCTCCAGAGGTTAGCATTTTCACAAAAAAACAAACAAACAAACAAAAAAAAACCTTTATCTCAAACAATAATATCCTATTCCTGAATTTTAAGCACAGACACAACTTGAAATAATATTTTATATATAGGTGGCTGCCTATATATATATATATATATATATATATATATATATATATATATATATATATATATCAGGCCATTTCTGTGCTATTTACTCCCTAAAGATCCTAATTGTTATTAAGCCTGTAATGTTTACTTCTTGTGTGTCTCTGTTTTACCTTTGCACATATACATAGGCACAAATACATACACACATACACACTCTCTCTGTCTCTCTGTGTCTCTTTCTCTCTGTAAAAAAAAAAAAAATAATAAAAACAATGTTTACTCTTTTCTATGAGCTAACAACTTTATATGTTTCATCTTGAACCTCAGGCATAGTCAGGATACATTCTTAGATGCAATCTGAACCTATATATAAAATGCTGAACATAGCACATTATATCCTTTAAGTAATATTCAACTGTCCTTTTGTCCACAGTTATTGTTTTTCCACAAATGTCACTCATTTATCAGTCCTGGATAATATCTTGACTTCTCCCTATAAGAAGATATCAGTGAGAAAAAGTTATTTTCAAGAAAGGGAATATTTATCCTTGGATTTCCATTAGGTATTGTTGACCTCTATTTCTTAGATGAAACTATTATTCTTCCTCATCTTCATGTTTTCTCTTCTCCTCCTTTCCATTCCAAATAGTATACCTAGTCATAATTTTATAGAATGTAGCCACATCTCTCACCAAACCAAGATTAGGCAATAGACCAAATAATGATATTCATAATTTCTCAATTCAGACAGAATAGTCAGACTTTGGATCTTTGGATCAAGGTCAGTGAATGTTATGTAGGCCAAGGCATTATACTATCTAAGTAAATAGTCACATTACCAAAAATATTATGTAGAGGAAGAAAAAAAATAATTAAATTTATTAGGAAAAACAAAGGATAGATATTATCAAGGGAATTAATGAAAAAAATGCAAAAGAAGGTTGACTAGTGGATTTAAAACTGCATTATGGTTTTAATTTAAAACAATATAACAAAGTAGCAATAACTGAAAGTATCTGGTTCTAGATAGGAAACAGTTGCAGATCAGTGGATTAGATGAGGTATAGAACACAGTATTAAATGACTAGGAGTGGACTATTTGATAAAGCCAAAGATTCCAGCTCCTGGGATTAGAATTTGCTATTTTGCCAAAATATTTTTGCCTTTTACAGAATGAATCTTTAATTTGCATCCATTTTATATTCACTAATTTTTATTTGTGACCACTTAAAAATATGTGGCATACAATAAGATCTCATTAAAATAGTCTGGAGATGCTTTTTTTATTGAAGTGCCAAAAGCACAGAAGTAAACATGTAATATCTGACCAATTAAAAGGAAGCTGATCCCAGAAGAGAATTAGCATTAGGCAATATAGCTCTTTTTGCCACTTTCTTTGTAATTACAGTTATTAACATGTAACTAAGAATATTAAAATCTATCCATTGGCATTATTTCCCTATTTATCTATGAATGTTAATGCACATATGATGTTGTTCAATGAAAAGCTTTCACTGGTCTGTATCAATTGCATATAGGCAATAGGGGGAGAAGAAACAAGGGAAGAGAGAGGGGAAGAGAAAGAGACAGGCAGAGACAGAGACAAAGAGAATAGAGACAGAAAAAGAAAGACAGAGAGACAAAGACATTGAAAGGCTCAGAGACAAGAGAGATATACAAAGAGATAGTCAGAGGCAGAGAAAAAGAAAAAGATGAAATTGAGACAGACTTGAAGAAAGGGGGGAAAGTATATCTTCCCTATAGAATCCTTCTAGGAAAAGTTATCAACATCTCTTCACCAATGCATTTTTCAAAACTTATACCTTTTAGAGATAAGCTTGTATCCTTTGAGCTAGTTTCTGGATGCCAAACACACCATTCATTGCTGAATCTCTCTAAAGATCTTACAACTTAATATAGCACCTATATATAGTCTTTGAAGTCCACTGAAAATTACATTAATGATCTAGGGCCATTTCCACATTATATTGAGAAAGTGAAGAGGGAGAATTTATGAGTTTTAATTTCCCTGAAGATAGAGAAATATTTGGGAGAATCAAAGGTCTTATAATATTATTTCAAAGATAATAATGATGATTGAGTTGTGTGTATAGTATTTATGTGAAACTCTTATTCCAGGGATTGTCAAGATTTATCATACCTCAAGGTCAATATTGACTTGGTTGTCATCTCAGTGACTATTTACCCTTTTTGATAATAAATTCAAATAGACATTCAGATAGAAATTAATATTTATTAATTTACTGACATGTAATGTTGTCTGTCAGTGGAATGGATGAATATTGTCTGGGAGAGAAATAAACATTCCTATGGTTTTTCTCTCTCCACTATAGAGCTGTTTTGGCAAGGGGATCACTTGGAAGGTCTTATATTCTGATTTAACATTATCCCTTTGTTTCTACAGTGTGTAAATGTATATTCTTCTTGGAATGTAGTGGATTAAAGCTAAGATTAGCAGAGTCTGTGGGACATTTTACTAATATAAAAGCATGTGTGCACATGTGCACATTTTTTCTTGTAGTTTGATAGTGGTACTTAAGCATATTGATAAAAAGTACATCTTAAATTCATAAGCATTTTTATTTGAAAATGTATTTAGACTAGGGTACTGTTTCTTCCAAAATATGAAGTAACTTTAGCAGTCATTTAATTGAGTGAAAAAATGCAAGAAGAAGCATATAGTTATGAGGTGATTCCTTTTGAGAGTATTGATTTGCTGTTTTGAAATAATACAGTGTCAACTGTATTTAGGAACCTGTTTTTTGTTTGTTTTTGTATACAGTGTCAACTGTATTTAGGAACCTGTTTTTTGTTTGTTTTTGGTGTGTGTATGTGCTGAATTATTCGTTTAGTTGTCATTTTGGCAAATCCTTCCAAACCTTTAAGTGTATGATAAAAGACCCGGGCTTGGGACAGGCAGCCATAATTAGGCTCAATCTTTGTTATCACATTCAAAGGAATAAGCATCAGTGAACATTTATTGGTAAAGTTAATCTAGGGAATAGCTAAGCAAGTGAAACTAAATCAATTCAAGGGGAAAATGTATAGCTCCATCGATGTTTTCATTCTAATCAATATACTGTTTGAGGTAAAGACTTCTATATTTTCTACATGAATATTAATTTTGGTTGGCAAATACAATTTGATTTATTGAGTGCTTTACTAAGTGCAATACAGTTATGTGAAGTAGGTTATACCACTTCATTTTTGTGGAAGGACACTTGATTTTCTGCATTGGATCCAGTTTGGAAATTGAAAATCCCACTTTATAGCTTCTGTTTTTTTGTTTTGTTTTATTTTTTCTGAAAAGCTAGTATTTACTCCCAAATAAGTAAGTACTAAAGCAGAGATTGGAAACTTTTCAAAAGTGAAGTGTCTAATAACTGATCACTGCTCTTTCTGCTTATATGCCTAAGAAGGTTGTCTATGAAAAATCTGTGTGCAAGGTCCTTTTCATCATCATCATCATCATCATCATCATCATCATCATCATCATCATCATCATCATTGTCCTCAACCTCATCTTTGTCACAATCAATCAATCATCAAGTTATTCCACCAATTAAAGAATCATTTGGACCAGCTTCACTTTAGGTTCATATTCCCTAGAGTTGAAAATTGTGCTGGAGTCTTCAAATCCAAATCCTTCCTTTTATATATGAGGAAAAATAGTATGGGTGATGTGTTTGGATTAATGTGTAAATTGGATTTGTTAAAGGAAGAATTGAAGGAAGTTCTCAGCTTCCTTTTTTTTTTTTCCCCAAGAGTCATTACTGTCTAGTAGCAAAGCAGAGTCAATGACTGGTGATGGCTTAAGATGCAGGGGATGTTGTCTTTGATGTCTAACTAAATTTTAAGCACTCCACAATGCCTGCTTTCACTCTCTTCGTGATCATTAGAACAAATTCTTTCTATCTATTCATTTCTACTAGGGGAAGTCTTCACATGTTTGAGGTAGACACCCCTCTAACTCATTATAAGAGCTGAGACCCCTCAGTTACCCTCAACCTGGTTTAGTCCATCTACCATGATGACTTACTGAAATTGTACATGACATAGTTTCTTGAAGCCACAGGTGAGTTAGATGGAACAGGTAGGAATAAAAGATAGAAAGCAACCCTAAAAAGGGCTCAGCAACCTCACAGCAGAAGCACTAGTCTTTCTTGGACACATTCTATATTCTGCATATGAGGAAAGAGAGCCCACATAAGCTAAGTGATTTGACAAAAATTTCCCAACCAAGATTCAAATTAAGATTTTCCTGATACTAAGTGAAGTGTTCTTGTCAGTTATAAAATGCAAATACTGATGGTAAAATTAAACTTTGTCAATTTTTTAATGAGAGCTAGAGAGGAAGCAAGTATGTAGAATATAACAAATTGAGATTCAACAAGCCTACTTCCTAGTCACAGTTCTAGTAGAAATGGGTAACTTTGATTAAACCACTTAGCTTCTCTGAGATTGAGGTTCCTTTTACATAAAAAGAGAACCTGAGTTCATATCCCACCTCAGATACTTACTACCTTATTGCCTTGGGCAACAGTTTAAATTACCTAAACCTCATCTTCTTTATCAATAACATAAATATGCTTTTCTCAAGGACCAGTGAGATTTTTCTAGCTCTCTTTCTATGAATCCATACCTTTCTGATTCCAAAGACCTTTATTTTGGCATTGGTACTATTTTTTTTTCCTCCAAGGAAGTGCCAGCATTCTATTCACTATTCCATGATGATTCTAATTTCATCAGATAATTGATGGTTTCCCCCAAAAGTTTATTTAGATCACAAAATAATACCTACTATTTTCTAGGCAATAGGAGAAAGACAATGAAATATGGTACCTTCTCCCAAGAAGATTAAAATCTAATGTGAGACAGTAGATTGAGAGTGGGGCACACAAGAAAGGTAGTAGAAATGATCATACATAACTACAATACATTGAAAAGTATGAAATTGTATGACATGTATAATGTGCTATTAGAGTTCTCCAGACACTGAAAATTGAAGAAAGGAAGAAGTATAGTCTAGTTAAATAAAGATTAGATTTAGAGTCAAAAGACTCAGAAAATTTTGCTCCAATTCCCATGTCTTCTATTTACTGATGTTATGATTTGGCAAGCTCTTTTATATCTTTGTACCTCTTTCCTGATCTGTGAAATAAGGGGCTTGGATAAAATGATCAATAAGGTCATTACTTTCTGATTTCTACTTTTGGATTTAAAAAAAATAAATTCTAATTATGGGAACAGGATAAGGAATGTTGGGGCATGGAATACTCCTTAGGAAGGCAGACTAGAGTCAGAAGCCAAAACATGGGTCTTTGCACAGACAACCAAAGATTAAAATGAGCTCTATAACCTTGGCAATCAACTTCAATTATCTTTGCATTTTCCCCTAAGGTTTTGATGACAGAAACTGCTCATCTACTACTGACAAGAATTCTATTTGGCATTCACTTTAAGATTGAAAGTGAAGCAACACACAAACAATCAAACACATAAATACGTGAACAATAGGTGAAATTGCTAGGCTTTCTATGTATTTTCCTGATTTTTCTCTTTTGTTTTCCCTATAAATTTTCTAATCTCAATAGTGAAGATAACAAACTCTCATTCTGCCAAATGTTTTCTGATACAAAATTATGAGATTTCTATGGCAATGTCATGGAACTCTTTATTTGGATGTCATTTGGATTTAAACACCTCAAAAATAAAAACACATAACTTTATAAGCATGGCTGACTATCTCCATTAATTCTTCTCTCTTTTTCATTTTCCAGGAAGTACTAATCCTTTCTCCAAAAATATAATTACTAATTTGACCTTTCAGTAAGAACAAATCCTGGCTTGACTTCTAGTGAATGATTGAGTCAGGTAGGCTTAAAAAATTCATAGAATCTCAAACTCTGGAACTAGAATGGACATCAGACATCATTTAGGCCATCCTCCTACAAAGTAGAGAAATCTCTTTTATGATTTTTTCTGAAAAATGGTAGTCTACTAACTTCTATTTCAATATCTCCAATGGTGGGGAACTAAGTACATTATGAGTCAGCCTTCATTTTTGTAAAGTTCTAATTTTAAGTTATTTTTTAATATATATTCTAACTTCCACCCACTGATTTTCTCCCCAACCTTACAGGGTTGCACAAAGAACTTTTTTTCACTTTTCACATGGTAGTCAGTTAAATAATCAAAGATTGCTATCATCTTTCTCTTTTTTCTTTTTCTTAGAGATTGATATTCAATTTGTGTTTTCATTGATATAGTGAATAAACTCTACCTTCATAGGTAATACATTCTCTTCTTTCCAGCTTCTTGACTCAGTGCCTTTGTAATTGATATTCTTATATATTTGACTCATGTCTTGGGAGACAAACTGGTTTTTTTCTCAGGCCACAAAATGAGTATCTTTCAGAGGGAGAACTTGAGAGTTCTTCCTGACTTCAAGCTAGATAGCACATTAGATAGAGTGTTAGGTCTGGAATCAAAAAGAGTTGAAATCTGCCATCTAGCACTTACTAACTGTGTGACCCTTGCCATCTCATTATTCCTGTTTGCATCAATTTCCAGATTCGCATAGCTTGTAAATGTCTGAGGCAAGGTTAAACTCAGATTTTCTTACCTTTAAGTCCAGTGCTCTATCCACACTGCTACTTTTCTACTCTATCGTCCAGTAAAACTACTGCACATACTAAAGGCTTTCGTCTATTCTTTTTAACAATTTCTGGCTCTTTTTGTCAACAATCTTCCTATTACGAAGTGCCTAGAATAAAATATGATACTAATTTCATACATTACCTTGGTAGTTGACTAAGTAAATTGATATTTGGAAACTTACAAAGAAGTAATGTTTGACAATTACAGAAATGTAAATTTTGCACTTTAAATCTGAAATGATTATAGATAATTTAAAGTTCTTCATCTGATAATTGCTTGTCCACATCCTTTGATGATGTATTAAATGGGGAATGCCTTGAATTCTTATAAATTTGACTTAGTTATCTATATATTAAATAAATGAGTCCTTTATCATAGATACTTATAAAGATTGCTTTCCAGCTTTCTGCTTTCTTTCTAATCTTGGTCACATTGATTTTGTTTGTGCAAAACTTTTTAATTTAATGTAATCCAATTTATCCATTTTGCATTTCATATTGTCCTCTGTTTCTTGTTTTTCATAAATTCTTTTGTACATGAATTAAGGCTTGCTCTACTCATTTGCTTATGCTATCACCCTTTACATACAAATCATTTTGACCTTATTTAATATACATTGTGTCTATACCTAATTTCTGCTGTGTTTATTTCCAGTTTTCCCAGAAGTTTTTGTCAAATAGTGAGTTCTAATCACAGAAGCTGGAATATTTGGCTTTATCAAATAGTAGTTTACTAGTCATTTAATACTGTATCATGTACCTAATCTATTCCATTGATTCGCCACTCTATTTCTTAGCTAAAACCAAATACTTTTATTGATTGCTACTTTGTTATATTATTATAAATTAAAACTATAATGCAGTTTTAAATTCACTAGTCAACCTTCCTTTGCATTTTTCATTAATCCCCTTAATATTATTGATCCTTTGTTCTTCCAAATGAATTTTATTAATCTTTTCTCCCTCTATATTTTTGGTAGTTTAAATGTTATGGCACTAAAAAAAAAGTAGATTCATTTAAGTAGTCATATATATTATATTATCTGAGCCTATCCATGAACAACTGATATTTTTCTAATTATTCAGATCTAATTTTATTTGTGTGAAAAAAAATTTGTAATTGGGTTCATATAGTTCCTGGGTTTGTCATAACAAACAGACTCTCAAATACTTTACATTGTCATAATAATTTTAAATGGAATTTCTCCTTTCTTGCTGCTGAACTTTGTTGGTAACAAATAGAAATGTTGATTTTTGTGGATTTATTTTACATCCTGCTGCTTTGCTAAAATTGTTAGTAATTTCAAGAAATCTTTTAGTTTACTTACTAGTATTCTATAAATATACCATCATAAAAACGCAGTGATAGTTTTATCTCCTCATTATCTACTCTAATTATTTCAATATTCTTTTCTTCTTTTAATAATTAACATTTCTAGTATAATATTAAATAATAGTGGTTGGGAAGGTTTCCAGCTTATCCTCATAACAGACAATGCTTGCTGGTAATGATAGCTAGCTAGATACTACTCAACCAGTGGTTTGTTTTTGACTAACATTTCCCTTAATATGCTCTCTCTTCTATCAGCACCCACCCTTATTTTTTCCCTTTCTCCACCTTCTTCCCTATAAATGCCTTTAACTAACAGTGAGTGCTCCCTCTTTTAGCCAAATCTAATGAAAATAACATATAAACCCAACTGTTGTTCCTTGATATTTGAATTGTTTCATTTTGGTACTTGCAGTATTTTATTCTTGATTGGATAATTTGAATTTGATAACATAATGGAATTTGGCAACAATATTCCTTGAGATTTTCATTTTGGGATCTTTTTCAGGAGGTAATTGGGATCTTTTTCAGTGTTTATTTTGCCCTCTGTTTCTAAGGTCGCAGTGTGCTTTTCTTTGATAATTTTTTGAAAGTTGCTATTCATATTCTTTTTGTTTTCCATCATGGCTTTCTAATAGTCCAGGAATCCTTAAATGATCTCTCCTGGATCTGTTTTCCAGATAATTTATTTTTTACAATGAGTTATCTTGCATTTTTTTCTATTTTTTTCATTCTTTTGATTTTATTTGAGTGATTTTTGATGTCATATATATATATATATATATATATATATATATATATTACCTTAAACTTACTCAATCCTAATTTTTAAGGAATTATTTTCTTCAATTAGTTTTTGTACTTCCTTTTATGTTTGGCCAATTCTACTTTTTTAAAAAGGATTATTTTCTTCAATGAATTACTCCCTGACCCCCACCCCTCTTAGGCAATTGCATTTTCAAGGAATTGTTTTCTTCAATAAATGTTTGTGCTTTTTTTTTTCAAGTTCTTAACTCTCTCTCTCTCTCTCTCTCTCTCTCTCTCTCTCTCTCTCTCTCTCTCTCTCTTATCATTCTCTTGTACATTTCTTTCCACAATTTTTCTTCTACCTTTCTTACTTGATTTTCAAAATTCTTTTTGAGCTCTTATTTTTTGAACTTTTTAGTGACCAATTCATATTCCCTTTTGAGGCTTTGCATGTAGGTATTTTGACATTGTTTATTTTCTTTGAGTTTGTGTTTTGATCTTCCCTGTTGTCTATGGTGTGGGATCTTTTGTTGTTGTTGTTGTTGTTGTTGTTGATTGTTTTTGTATTCATTTTTAAAAGTTTAGCTTTGTTGCCCTGATACAAGGGTCACTCTCCCAAGTTTCTTGCATTGGGTTCCAATGGCCTGGTCATTGGGTATTTTGGAGCTGTAGAATTGTGCACTGTACTAGGGTAGCAGAAGCTAATCATTCATGTTTTGCCCTAGCTTTCAGAGCTGGCATTTTGTTTGCTATGCTGCAAGCTCATTGATGTCTTTCTGTGTCACTAACCTGCTGAGCCCTCAATGAAAGGGCATGGTTGCAATCTGTGCTATAGCTAAAAACCTCCAATTGGCTTGCCTGGACACCACCTGCACTGGGGTTGCACTTTACTTTTGCTTAATGAGACAGACCTTATCTGAAAGTCTTCTGAGGAAAATTGTTTCACTCTGTCTTTTTGTGGATTTTGTTTTTCCAGAATTCTTTAGAGCCTTAGATTCACTTTTGTTGAGATAAACTTGGGGGAACTCTTGCAACTTTGTGACTTCTCATCACCATCTTTCTTAATTAATTGCTTTTGAGACAATCAGCACAGTAACTGTTAAGAGGATAGGATAATACATTTAGCAAAAACACATTTATTTCCACACTTCTTAATTTCATAATATTGACAACAGTAAGGGTTGTTAGAGATCATCCAGTATTAAGCTATCATTTAAAGATAAGGAAATTAAATCATAAAAAGACTACCTGATTTACCTAATGTCGCATAATTTGTAGAGGATGTGGGATTAAAATCTACATTGTTGGTCTTCTGACTTCCAAATGAATTGAACTATTCTACATTTGTCTCAAGTCAAATCTTTTCTCTATCATAGTAGATAAAGTGGAGACTTGAAATACAGAAGAGCTGGGTCCAAATAACACCTTTGATAGATATTAACTTTTGAATCACTCTGGGCATCAGAAAATTCCTGAGACATACAGACAGACAGACAATCCTGATAAGGCTTGATGAAAGTTATACCCATATCATGATTTTTCACATCCTAAGTTTGTCTCATATTCACTACCAGTGGAAAACAAACACTGCTAATTGAATTGAATTACCCTCCAATAAAAAGGCATGGGGATGGCTAATATGCTTTAGAAGTCCAGTGTTCTTTTTGCTCTACTCTTTTATTTGTCTATACTTCATAATTTGTCTATACTGCAAGGTGTCCAGTTTATCTTTTGTTCTCTTCAGCTAAATTATATATAACCATATAACTATATAATTATATGACTATATAACTATATAACTCTTTCTCTCTCTCTCTCTCTCTGTATATATATATATGTATATATATATACATATATATAATGAGCTATATAACCCAAACTATTATAAAATTTAAAAAAATACCTCTCTATCTATAACTACTACTCTTCATCATTATAATAAAAAAGTCATTTCCAAGAATGATCATAGGTAAGTTAACTAGGGGAATTATTCAAGGATCTCTCAAATTTTTCAAGGTTTCCAACTCTATCAGAAAAATAATACTTTCTAATTTAACATATTCTTCTGCCATTAGAATTTTATACTCTTAGACTAAGGTTTTTATCCCTGGCAGAATGAAAATCCCCCTGGGAGATGTCGAACTTTAGCTTATTAGCCATTTATATTTATATAAATGCATGTCAAATCCTTTCCAGAGAGCAAGTTTTGACAGGAAGGACAGGAGAGAAGGTGCATTCTGGACACTTTGCAGGCAGAGAAAGTAGATATCACTGATGGTTAAATGTTTAAAGACTTTGGGGACTGAGAATGCTATAAAAAAATTTCAAAGACTATAGTATCATTAAGAGTTAAGTCTTTACTTTACAAATAATCTAAAATTAACATGTGTGAGCTTATTGGCTTTAATGATTTATCAAATTGGGCAGAGGAATGGGAAGAGGACAACTTATGTATCTTGGTCTTGCTATCCTGGGGATATAGCATTTGAAAATCCAGACCCTGCTGTGGACCTGCTAAGTATTCTTGTCTATTTCATTTTAGAAAAATGGCGACAGAGAGAAATGCCCATTTTTTCTTCAAATGTTAGACTTTGACAGTAATTAATCCAGACTAAGTAGTAGTGGGATAAGCTATATTGTATTAAAGAAAAGAGGTAATTGGGTATAGTAAATGTCAAGGAGAAGTTCAAGATAAGGAAAACAGAAAGAAGTTAACAATAAATAAAGGTTACTCATTTTTGTCTTGTCACCTGACAAGTCTTTCCAACAGACTACTTTTGGATTGGAAAAAATACTTAGAGGTTAGTCTACATTTTTAAGCTAATGTTTAACAGAACTTTTGGAACCCTTGACACTGGAGCATTTTGTCCAATGTAAAAGTCTCAAAATTATCCATGAAAACCTTATTCATCCTGGGGGCTATAATTTTTCAGAAAACTATAATTTATCTCATTCTTCTTTCATCTCCCACGGACTAATAAATAGAAGTCAGGAACCCTGATTATGTATATAATGGAAAAATGGTAATCCAACTCTAAGAAACTACCTATCAAACTGGAATTTGAGTGGGATGACAAAGGCATTTTGTCTTTGATGACCTTTATTCCCCACTTTTTACCTTTATCACCTTTCATAGGTATTCATTGTCAATGGAATATCCTATGATAAGAGTACTATTGATACTACTACAAATTAGCATATATAGAACTTGAGGGTCCCAAGACAATTGTATAAAAAGGGTCTAAGTGTGCTTTAGGAAGTCAAGTAGTTATTGTTAGACTTGTAGTCATGCAGACCAGAACTCAAATTCTTTCTCAGAGGCTTATTAGCTGTAATTCCCAGCAAGTCATTTAACCTCTCTATGATTTAGTTTACTTTCGTGTAAAATGCAGATAAGAATAGTACCTGTCTCAAAGAATTATCATGGGACTAAAATGAAATAGTATGTGTCAAGTATTTTGTAGATCTTAAGACTCCATGTAAATGTGTGCTGTTGTTTTCCTGGTGGCCTTTTTGAAGAGATAATGCTAATTAATAACTTCCTTTAAAAATATGGAAACTGAAGCAAATGACTTTTCTAATTGTTCATAGCTAATAAAAGGCAGAGCCCAGATGAGGACATAGGTCTGCTGATTATTAGTCCTTTGTTCCATACAACTATCTACATCATATATGAACAAAACAATATGCAATGAAATTAAAGTTTAACTGGTGGAAAAAGAAGGTAATTCTCTTTGATGAGAGTTAGGAAAGGGGGACCCCTTTGGTTCAATTCAAGGAAAGTGCCTTGTAAAGGAATTTACAGGCCCAAAAGCCTAGATTAATTAAAAAAAAAAAAAAAAAAAAAAAAGGTTTATTGTAGGAGTTTGGAAGTAAAGGTAAAGGTAGAAAGACACCAGGGCCAGAGTTGGTTGCTGGGCAGACAGGAACCCTTACGTGGCCAGAAGGATACCATGTTTGGGGGAGTTCCTGCAAAGAGCAGACTTCCAGGGTTCCCCTTTTTATAATCTTGAAAGTGGGTAGTGTCCCAGGCTCCTGGATGGTTTCTGCCAGGGTTAGCATTGAATAGAATTCAATGGGTCTTTAGATAAGGAAGAAGATGCTTGTGGGGGTTGGGGGAAACCTGAGCAAATAATGGGGGTCTGGGAAAGCCCAAGCTAGCTCAGATCTGGTGGGGACTGGGAAAGCTCGGATATCATTGGAATTCAAAAAGGGTACTTTTTGACCAGGATTTGTGCAGCCATGGTGGGAGGGGGGAATCAGAAAGGAATCTTAAAGGGATCTCAACCCCCATCATTTTCATTATTCTTTCCACCCCTACCGAGCTCCAGAAGACAATAAGAAAGGATAGAGCAGAGGACAAGTGAAAGTGGAGAAGCATAGGAAGCCAAGGTTTAAAAAAAAAAAAAAAAAAAAGAGAGAGGTAGAGAGAAATGCACTATAAGAAAATGTTATAATTTTTTTTCTATTTTCTTAAATATGTATAAAAATTAATTAAAATAGATTGAAATGTGAATTATTTGTTCATATTCCTAATCTTTCATTTTAGCCACTCATTTTGAAGTATGAATAAATCTATTTTATATACTAATTTTACCTAATTTAGAGTTTATAATCATGAAACTATACTATTGGGAGGAGAGTAATTTAAAATTAAAAGGAAAAAACTGTCAAATAGACAATCACATAAAGATGTTATTTAAAAATAAAAGACCTTAGAATGATTTACATATAAGCAGACCTTAACATCTACATCTTAGCCCCAGTGTATCATTACTATAGGAGTAAAATCATTCTTTGTTAACTTTTAAGCTATTTGGCATATTGTGTCCTTTTTCTTTTCATCAATACCCAGGACATTTTAATCTGGGTTTATATTTCCTAAATAAGGAAGAGAATAGAGTAAACATGCTGCAATTCATCCTTCATTCTCTTAGGGATAATACTGGTCCCTTAATCACCCAAAAGAGATATTTTGCTTCAACAATAACTTGGAGTTATTCCAAAAATATTGCTGCTGATTACCTGAAGCTTTTTTAGTAATGGAAACTCCTGCAATGCTAAACCTTCTGAACATTTTACCCTTGCCTTAGACATAAACTTTTGAAACTACAATCAGATTTTAATATAATATTTGCTCATTGATATTTGGAGGTTAGTAGTACCAAATGTTAAGGAAGGTATATTATTCTGCAGGTATGTTATTCCAGGCAAACATTGTGTAAATAGTTTTATATACAATTTTCAGACAGTATCATTTCATGTTTGCTTTAGGAATCTTTTTTTTTTAAACACAGGAGGAGGAGGAAGAGAAGACTGTCCTTATTCAATACAAGTCAGAGATTTGATGAAAAGCTTTATGTGCCTTCATCATTTATCTATCTTTACTTGTGTGATGATTGAATAGCCTTATCACCTACATCATCACACCTTCCAACTCTCATATGGATGGTGTGCACATCTATTCCCCAACTCTAGATTGGCAACTTACTCCAACTATTACTTAGACTGGGAGATCAATACCAAGTGTATGAAAGGAGTAAAGTATAAGATGATCAGAAAGATATATAGGCTCCAGGATTTGAATAACTTTAAATGTCAAATAGAGGATTTTATATTTAAAGCCAAAAATGTTTGTAATAGAAGGTCACTTAGAGGTAGCTAGATTGGAGGTATAGTGGACCTGAACTCAAGAACAACTAAATTTAAGTCAAGCACCTAATACATCTTAACTATATGACAGTGGGCAAGACACTCAACCACTATTTGCTTCAATTTTCTCAATCATAAAATAATAATAATAATAGCACTGGGCTATTTTTTTCACTGGATTATCAGAATAAAAATGTAAAAATGAACAGTCCCTACTTTCAAATAACTTACATACTATTGGGAGAGAAAAACATACATAAGTATATACAAAAATGTACAAATAAATTCAAGAAAACTTGTGAAAGGGAGGTAGTAGCTGCTGATAACCATCCAGAAAGCTCAAATTTCATAGTTATAAATTTCTTCTCTCGAGGGATTTATGATGCTGTTAGAGTGCTATTTGATTGTGGCAGAAATTAAGACACATGAAACACAGAACAATATAGTAATTCAGTGGTAAGTATACTTTCTCTACTTCAAGAGCTATATTATTCTTGAAGATTGAAAAGACACAGGAGTTGGGATAGTCTAGAAAGTATTCATCAGGGAAATGGGATTGAAACTTTATTGAAGTATGTTTATAACTATGATAAGTGTATGAGAAAAGAGAAGATATCCTAGTTTGAAAGCCATAGCATGAGTAAATGCGTTGAAGCCAAAATGAAATATTAAAATAGTTCATTAGATAGAGCACTGCACTGGGAGTCAGGAAGACCTGAAGTTAAATTCTGCCTTAGACATTTACTAAATGTGTGACCTTTGGCAAGTGACTTAACCTTTCTCTATCTCAGTTTCCTTATTTGTCAAAAAGTAATAATATAGCACCAACCTCCCAGGATTGTTATGAGGGTCAAGTGATATATTATTTGTCAAGTGTTTTGCAAATGTAATGCATAAATGCTAGTTATTAATGAAACAAAGAGAGTACTGGCTAGACAGAAATAACGCTTAGTGGATGGAGTTTTGACTTTAAGTCAGGATTGCCTAGTTTCAAATTCCAGCTTTAAAATTCACTTCTGTGTAACAGTGGCTGTCACAACCTCTCAAAGCCTCAGTTTCCTAATCTCTAAAGTGGGGAAAAATACTTGAGTTATTGTGCAACTCAAATAAAATTTTAGTAAAGTATATTGCAAACATCTTTTTAAAAGTATATTAAAATGTCATATTATTACAAAGGAAATTAGAAATAAATTTTGGTAGTTCATACTGGACCAAATCATTGAGGACATTCTTTGACACAAAAGTAAATTTTATGCCATCAAAAATAGGGAGCCACTGAAGTTTTGCATAGCACATTTGCAGTCAAATGATTTTTTAAAAATTGTTGCAGGGTTAACCAGGTCTCTTTATTGAAAACCAATTATGTCTAGCAGTCTTACCCCTACTGCCATTTAAGAGGAAGGGGAGTGATATTCCAGGGTGTAATAGGTAGGGGCATTACTATTCCTAGATCCCCTGCTTTGGAATTAAGGGCTCAAAAGAGCACAGAGTTAAATTCAAGGGTGAGAAGAGCCCATATCCACTCTTGCTGCTGCCCCAAAATTAATCTTTTATGAAGATATCAGTCATGATTATTAAATCTAAGCAGTTCTGATGAGGAAAGCAGGACTGTATTTTTCTATACAGACCTTTCCCAATCCTATAAATTTAAATGGAAGTTGGAGGAAGTTGGAGGGACTTATCAAATGAAAAGAGATGGGAAAACAGATGAAATCATTCAGAAGCACATGAGCAGTTCCTCTACAGAAAGTCCCATGTTTTCATCTGAGATTTGGAACTATAGAAAGAATCTGAACAACAACAAAATTAAATGGGAGTAGCCAAGTAGAAGCATTGTTCCAGTTTTGTGCATGATTATGTTTGTTACTTACCTGATGTCATTAATTAGTTGTACACAAGCATAGTGGAATTGGACTATTAGTATCAGAGAAATCTTTTGAACTATTGCTCCATTAAGAATAGCACAAAAGAAAATTAGTTCCATAGAAGCAATATTATTTTGGCGGATCTAATATGCTGTTTTGCTCAACACTTAGGCTAATAAATAGGAAATTGATACAGTGATGTGAAATTATATAATATTGATAAAGAAAATATAGACTGCCCTATTCCCTAAAACTCTGTCTTCAAAAACTTAACCAGTAAATATCGGAGTTTCTTACCCAGAATAGGAGTTAAGAAGAAGCCAATTCCACGGAAGCCCTCATAAAGGGAAAGGGCGTTTAGGATATTTTAGTTATTATTTCACTGGCCTCTCAAATCCTCACCAGAATGTAAGTTCCTCAAGTATGTTTGCCATTGCATTATCAGTGCCTATTAGAGTCCCTTACATTTGGCAGTTAATTTTTGAATGGAATTGCATACTGCTACATTTCATGATAACTAAGCTCTACTTTGAAAATTCAGATTCTTTGCAAAAGATTAATTGGGGGTAATTAATCATTTTACAAAGTGATTTATGAAGGATTCATTTAATTAGGGAATATACAGTGTTTTGGAGTAACTTGGATCTCATCTTTGAGATTATTCTTATTTTGCACAAGAAGTAGATCAGAGATTAATTTTTCCCCAGTGGTATTCTGGGCAAAATCAGCAAGAAGAAAGTTGATCCACCAATTGATGGACAACCCTCTAGGTAATTCTAGGTGCACAGAAGTGTCTTGGGTGAATGATTTTAGTATGCTAACTCATTTCTTTCTTTCTTTATTTTTTTTTTTTAACATTCAGGAGCCAAAAAGGTGAGTCCTAGAAAGATTTCTTTTTCTGCCTCAAAAATTCTGAATTCTTTCCATTCAATGCACTTAAGAAACTCATATCTCTCAAACACCAGGAAAACCTGGATTAGTGTAATGTTGGTAACAATTCATCCTAAAATCCTTCTTAATAGTGCCAAATTGGATAATGCTTTATTATTCATTTCATTATTACATTTTTTTCTTTTCAAAGGCTGAAAACTGTTTTCTAAGGCAGAAAAGCTTTAAGTATTATGCTTAATCTCTCACATAATATACTTTTTGACCTACATAAATCATTAAAAATTTGATTTCATCTTTGACTGAAGGGTTGATAATTCTTTTAGTAGATATTCAATCTCTGACTACTTGGTCTCATTTCCCATTCAGTTAGAGGATCTTAGGCTCCATATCTCCCAGAAAGAAAATGAGGTGATGAGGTAAGAGGAATTACATTTAAAGAAAAAAAATGGTTAACCCCTTTATTAAACAAACAGATTGTTAGTTACTCTTGATCAGACTCAGGTTCAGAGAAAAACTATGAAAGGAGATCTTATAATAAACATTCAAGAATTTTGAGATCAAAAGATTTAAATGAAGAAAATAGAACATACATTTCCCAATAGAAAAGGTCTCAGAGATCATTGAGTCAAATCCTCTCATTTCACATGAGGCCTAGAAATGGTGTCTTGCCAATAGTTATACAATGTCTGAGGTAGGATATGAATGCAAATTTTCTTTTTTGTTGTAAGTTTGTTTATTTTTAATAGAAATTGTTTTATGGAATGTGTTGGGAGAGAAAAATCAGAGCACAATGGGGGGAAACATTGGAAAGATAAAAAATCATCTGCATTCAGTCTCCTTAGATCTTTTTAACACAGATTTTCTTGAATCCAATTATAGAACATTAAACACCAAACTGCATCTCAAGGAAACTTCATTTTACAGATGAGAAAATTTAGATCCAGATGGTAGAAATGATTTATCCAAAATCATTCAAGTAGTAAGTAGTATTTAGTATTTAGTATTTAGTATTAGTATTTAGTATTTAGTATTTAGTATCCTATTCAGGTACAAAATACAATGCTACCCTAGAGACACATAACTTATGGAAAAAGGAAAAATACTCAGGAATAAAAGACTCTCAACATTGATTGCACTGTTACAGAAAGGTCTTGCTTGATTCCCTTATTTCATCAGTAATAAGCATCTTTTTTCCTTACAGCCTAGGAACCACCTGCAATTGGTTTCATCTATTTATACTTGTACCCACTGTAAATAAGATAAAATAATGAATTCCCACTTTATGGATATTGGTAGCAGTTGTTGCTTTCCTTTCCCCACTATCCACTTGCCCTGATTCACAAAGAGTGCTAACACCTCTGTGGTATAGTGCAACACATAAGGTCAACCACTTGCTAACTGTATGATATTGATCAAATCACTTATGTGTTCTGGACTTTGTTTTTTCTTCTGTAAAATGAGTAAAATACTACTTACTTGATATTGTTAATATGAGAATCTAATGCATTAAAATATGTGGATGTGATGTGCAACCAAAAGACTATAAAGATTTAAAGTTACTATTAATACTAGTATTATTAATCTTGACTGAGTCTTTCCTGATATTTTTGCTTTTTATCTTCACAAAATATAGATTTTTTTTCCTCTTTGAATATTCTCTGAAGGAAAGAATGATTCAGAGTATTTCTGTTCAAATACTGACTCTTCCACTTATTAGAGATACAATTTTGATTAAAAATAATTTATTCTTTTTTCTGAACCTCAATTTCTTCATCTGTAAATTGAGTACGTTGGTCTCCAAGATTCAATCAGAGCTCCAAACTTTTTTCTGGAACCCTCCACCTGTCTCTGGATCATGCTTTACCTTCTCTATTCATCTTTTAGCATCCAAATTACATCCTACCACTTCTGTACATTTTTTTTAGTGAGATCAATGATCTCACTAACACCAGAGATTTTTTCTCTCAAAGTACTTCTGTCTTTCCAATTTTCCAACTCACAGTAAAAAAAAAAAATTCTGGGCAGATATATGGTAATAGACTCAGAAAACTTAAGTTCAAATCCGACCTTTAATACTATCTGTGTAGTCTTGGACAGCTCTTTAAAATTTGTGGGCCTAAATTTCCTCCTTTGTAAAATTAGATAATTAGATTAGTTGACAAATAAAGTTCAATATAATTCTGTGTCTATGACTGGCAAGAGAAACTTCTGATGTTGACTTTTTTTTTTATTGAAATAGATTTCCCCAATCTTGGTAATTTATAGTCTTAGAATATTACCTAATTCACTGAGGGTTAAAGTGGCTTGTCCATGTAGTTGGTCTACTTGTCTGTCTATATTTCCTCCTTCCCTCACTTTCCCTCTGCTCTCCCCTATCTTCCTACTTTCCCCTTTCCCTACCTCTATCCTTCCCCCTACCTCTCTCTCACACACACAATATGTATAAAAATGAGAACTGAATTCATATCCTTCTGACTCCTCTAGCTTCCTGTCCTAGATGTTATGCTGCCTCTTTCATGAAAAAACTGTGTAATATTGTATATTATATATATTTAGATTAACATTGTGGTCATCTACAAAATAAGAGGGCAGGGCTAATATATAGCACATTTCTTTGTTCATAGTTGGTGGTGGATAAAGATTTGTTAAATTTATTGAAATTTAGATAATTGTTTTTCTATAGTCATATTCATAAAATTCTTAAGTACTTTAAGCCTTTTTATAGTCTTTAAATTTAAAAAACAACAATCATAAATAGTACATTAAAACAATATTTAAAAGCCAATAAAGAATACATATCATGTTTAGTTTATCAATGGGTCTGAACAAATATTATGTCATGAACAATTATGTAGTATAGCTCTTCTGAATTGGACTCAATTTGCCCATAAGTGATGTTTCTCTACTTTGAATCAGTGCCTCTTCCTCCTTCCAACTTCTCTTCCAGAATGAGTTCATCACTTCTACACTCACCACCCTGCTGCTAATTCAAGTCGAGAGTGATACCACTTTGCAGCTTTTCTCCCCACAACCTCATTAAAGGGTTAGAGATCACAATACTTACTGAGATCCTCCCAATGTCTTCCTTTTTAGAAGGTAAAAACTGGACTCTCATCTCATTCTACTTTGTATTTGCTATTCAGTTTGGTGTCAGTTCCACAGAACTGAAGTGTTCCTAGGCTTAGTACCCCCTAAGGTGTCTCCCTGTTTTATGCCTCCTTTGGTGTATTATCCCCCCCTCCCCAGTGGATTGTATTCTCCTTGAGGGTAGGGACTGTCTTTATTTTTATTGTTTTCCTAATGCTTAGCTCAGTACCTGGCAAAACAGTATTTAGTAATTTCTTTTTATTGGATTAGATATTTAGAGTGCATTTCACCCATAGTTTCAACTTCAATTCATATAATTTGAAAGTACACAACTATGTTCAAATGAACACATACCAATGATAACTGTATACTTTATTTTACATAACCAACTCCAAAGTTTCCAGCATCATTTCTGTCTTGTTATGAAGGAGTCTTGCATTACTTTCTAATTGCACCTTCCAGACCTTTGCATTTTCATTCATTTTTTTCTTTACCCATTTTTTTCTTCCTGCCTTGAAGTTACTATTAGCTATCCCTTATTCACATCTGACAAAAGGAAAAAAAATCTAAGAGCGTCAAACTCATGATATCATTTTAAGTTTTAACTTTTTTCAAGTTCTTAGCAATTAATAGGCCCAGAATTAGCAAGAGGCAATATTATTGTCCTATTTGTTAAGATTATCTTGAAGGATAGGAGAAAATTTAAGATGAGAGATTTCAGAGAACAGAGATTGCAGAGATTTCTTCCAAAAATCTAGAAAATACATCAGACTAAATAACGATGGAGAAATCCAGAAAATGTCACAGTGATTGCTTCATCTAACATAGCATGGTAAAGAAAAATAGATAGGGAGGTTTTCTAACATTGTAGATGGGGTTGGGAAAAAAGCATGCTGACACTTGGCATAGAGAGAGAGTATGTACCAAGGAAAGAAGAAATTCTATGTCCATACAGGGGTATCATTAGAATCAATCTAGGGCACTGTGATAGGGACAGGAGCCAAGCAACAGAGCTCTTGTCACTGCCCGGTTTGAGGTCACAAATCCAGGTCAGGGGTCTACATACAGGGGTGGTTTTCCTAACTAAAGAGTTCCTGCTCCATAATATGTAGAAAATGGGAAGGGTATTTATATTGGATCTACTATGTGCCAGGCACTGTGTTAAATGTTTTATAAATATTATTTTATTTGGTTCTTACAACAACATTAGCAGATAGGCATTGAAATAATTTTATTTTTTACAATCGAGGAAATTTAACAAACAGCTATTAATTGGTAAGTGACTGCTTAGGTCTATACATTGTCTCAGAGGGCAGATTTGAGCTCAGTTCTTCCAGAATCCACTCTACCCACTTTATTACCTAGGTGTTTCTTAGACACAAGAAGAAGTTTAAAAGATAGGAGTAGGGATTTAGCTCAGACTACAGGAACAGAATAAGATATCATTTTATTTATCTATAATCTACTCCAGAAAGGAATAATCAGTTTATGATCCTATTCCAATGGTCATCTATAGTTGTATCATTCTGAACCTGGACAGTTTCTTAGCTGAATGATAGTGAATGAGTTTGGGGGGCAATCTATTCTTGCATAAACTTAAAACCAAATCAGGAACTTGTAGACTATATACCAGAGTGGGAAACAATCAGAATTTGCCCTTGATAAGACCACTTTGGAGTATTGTTACTGAAATCTTTCCAATCCTTTAGTTAAATCTGAGATTCTGGAATAATAGAAGATTCAATACCTCCAAGAAAAGGACAGTTCTCTTTCCAATACATTAGGTTCAAACCCCAGTTTTGATAGTTACTAGCTGTGTCAATGTGGACAAATGAAAATTGCTCATCTATGAAATGGAACCTAGGAGGTAATGAGGAAAGTACTTGGTGAATATTTAAGTGATGTCATGTAAAAAAGGATTCCATTGTTTTTTTTTTTTTTTTTTTTTTCCTTAGCCTCAGATCTTTTTATAGGATTCCTTTAGAAGAAGGAGTTAATGCCAGCATACTTATCCTACCTCCTACAGGTAGGAAATGGCATTAAACACTGAATGAAATCACTGAAATTAATTATGGAGGCTCAGGCTTTGGAAAATAACACTGCTGTTGCTAGGTATCAAAATTTTAAAAAGTCAAGAAGTTTCTTTTTTGGGGATAATGGAAAAAAGGTTGTGATATTTGAGAGAAATAGGAATTTACATACTGAGTGAAATTTACCTCATCATGTTGGAATTCATAGTTTGATGTGGATAGGCAGCAATCCAAAAATTAGATGACTAATAATTGGATGGCAAAATTCTATTTAACTCATAGTATTGAAACTAATGTTAATCCCAGTCTGGAAGATGTATCAGATTAAAATCCATTTGCTTTCAATGTTAGAATGTGAAGCTATGCTCCATTCCAGTAGCTGACTTTGAAATGGGAAACAAATAAAGATTCTAAAGTTATTGATAACGAATGGAAATTATCAAAATAGATTTTCAAATCTGCCACTGTGATCATTTTTGTACCTAACATTTACTTCAATGCTTGGATTCAATAAGAATCTGCTCTAATGACCTCAAATCTTATTTTCATTTAATTAAATGCTGGAGACAGGAGAAAGGATAATTTGTTGCAGAACATGGGAGGGCTCTTGAATTGAAACCTAAATAGACTTAGGATTTTGGAATTACCATTCTCATCTTCCTGAATGTTTTGATTTCACTAGTGAATTTCATGCATTTGTCTTAAGAAATACCTATTATGTATTTTCTCAGCATTGTGCTACCTTCTAAAGGAGTATATACATATATATATATATATATATATATATATATATATATATATATATATATATATATATATATATATATATATATATATATATATATATATATATATATATACACAGAGAGAGAGAGAGAGAGAGAGAGAGAGAGAGAGAGAGAACACAAACTCTTATTTCCAAGGAGGTTGTACTTTAACTAGTACGACAAAGTACATACAAATTTAAAGACAGATAACACATTACACTACATTACTCATGATTAAAAAAAAAGGGGGGGGAATTTCTCAATCTTGTCATGTTCTGTGAAGATATTATGAAGAGATGAATCTTGAAGCTGGCCTTGAACAGTATTGAAACTTTAGATCTGGGTGAAAGTGGAGAAAGGCTTTTAAAATTGTAGAAATTGTATTGTGAATGTGAATTCTTTCCAATAGAAAAAAAATTTGATTTGTCTACTGAAGTAATTTCTCAACCAATTTGAAAAAAAATACAGACAAATCATATATCTCATGCATACCTATATCATATTAATGTGATTCAAAAATAATTCTGGTGTTTAGTCAGACATTCATCAGGCAATCCTTAAATACCTGCTATCTACATATCAAAACTGTATAATAGGTGATGTGAGAAAAAAAATGAACAATCTCTGTCCTCTGGGTCTTACCTTCTGAAAGACAAACATATACAAATGTATTATGCTAACTGCACAAGATTGTCAAAGGAATTTGGATTAACTGTAGAAAGAAATAAATTATATGAATCATGTGGGACCAAAAAAGTGTTTTTCAGGTATAAAGGAGAACCAATACAGAAATGCGGATATGGGAAATGTAAGTAAAAGTAAGCCTAGTCAGGCTGCATCCAGAGTTTGAGAAGAGGGTAAAGTACAAAAACTGGAAATTGGGGCTAGTTTGTTAAAGTACTTTAAAAGCCAAATGGAGGGTATTTATATTTGATCTTAAAGCCAAGAGAGATCTATTTGGATTTATTTACTGAAATAAGGATGATTAGATGGGAATCATTATAATTATAATTAAGTACAAGAACACATTAGTAAATATGAGCCTATTATTTCTGGTGGAAATGCTTGGAAGTTAGGAGATAGATTTCAGAATGAGTCCTGTACACCATTCCATAAATTCCTTATTTAGCTTCTGCTTGAGTTTCCATCTTGAAGATAAGGAAAGAAGGTCTTTCCAAACACATCCCTCACATAATGTTGAATAAAAAGTATTTATGTATTACAAATGCTTCAGAATGAAAAGAATCTCTTTCATTCTGAATGCCTTATATGCACATGAACTTAATTCTAATGAATTCTCCATTAACTTCTATTAATAACTCAGCACAATGAGAGTACAATTTATTCACCCATAATTTAATAATTAAGAATGAGTTTTATTTATAAATGACCATTTTCTCTGGTTCATTTAACAAGGATATATGATGCTAGGAAAGTAATTTATTTTCTCATAGTCTGTTTCCATACCTAAGGATAATTATAACTGCAGTGCTAACTTCACATGTTTCTGGAGAATCAAAAAAGATTACATATGCAAAGAACTTTGAAAATTTGAAAACTGGAAGATGCCCACCAAATACTTCTTTTAATTCAAGAGAATGAAAATAAAGCCAACAGTTATCAGGAGACACCAAGGCTACAGAATGCTATAATAATAGTCATCTTTTATACTTGAAGGATGTATATTTGATTTAGAGTGGATGCTTACTCTGATGAAGATCACAACTTGGCAAAGTTCTGGGGCAGAAAAGTTAATCATCTTGCAATCCACATAATGATGAGTTGAGTTTATGGGAATTAGAAAGGATCATATTCCTTTCTGGTATTAAGACTTTTCAGGGATTAAACCCCAATTGCAAAGATTTCAAGGATCTAAAATCCATTTCTGTGTATGAAAAGGTAGTGGAGGAATATAATCCTAATTTCCATTTACTATGTGCTTAATAGTTCCTCTTTCTTACCTCTTAAATACATTATTTCTTTTTATCCTCTTAACAGACCTCAGAGTAAGAAAGACATTATGATTGGGATTCCCTTGCTACAAATGAAGAAAGATATTCATAAATGTCTATTGATTTATTTAAGGCCTCAATGTTACTAAATGACAATGGCCATTAATTAAACTCAATTTCAGGATTCTGTCTAAGAAACATATTGTCTTGACTTTCATAAATGCTGAGTCTAAGGATAATATGTAGGGAAAGTGATAAAGATATGGGATAACCAAGAGCACAAGACTAGAATGAAGAAGGCAATTTTAGGCACAAATATTAGACACAGATAGAAATCTATCTAGTCATAGTTTCAAATAACTGTCTCCAGGAAAACTGTGAATTTGCTAAATACCTCCCCCATGCATATACATATTATTCTAAATTGATTTATATGCAGTAGAAACTTAAAGGACTATTTACATAGCTATGGGACTAAAGTTTCACGCTAACCCTAAATGCCTCCTGAATCTATCTACTAAAAGTGCCTTAACTAGTACTCACTGAGAACAAATAATGAATCCCCTGAAGTGGTCACATACATATGAATTTGTATTATTCTTAGCTATAATTATGTAAAACATGGTAATTGGATCCAGCCCAATGGAAGCATGAAGTGCAAATTTGAATGATGTTCCATTTCAACAGATTTATTATTTGCAGTAATCTGGACCTAGGAGTATTTTCAGTTGATATATTAACAGCTGTCACTTCAAAAAAAAAATTGTGACATCAACATAGAGAACAGACTGCTGCTTAGTGGAAATATATATATATATATATATATATATATATATATATATATAATTTCAAAAGTCAATCAATCTATCAACAGATATTTATTAAGCTTTATATTCTAACACAATGTTATGTACTGGGAATACAAAAAAGAGAAATCACAAATAAACAGTTTTGCCCTAAGGCGGGGAGGGGGCTTATACATATATAAGTACAAAAAAAAAAAAAAACAACAACAACAAAAAAACAAGAATAAGCAAAATATATACTAAAGGAAGTAACTGTTTAGAAGGGAGGTTAGGTGGTATAGTGTTTAGAATATTGGGCCTGAAGTCAGGTAGACTCATCTCCCTGAGTTCAAATCTGACCCCAATTATTACCTATGTGCCCTATGGGCAAGTTACTGTTTGCCTCAGTTTCCTCATCTGTAAAATGAATTAGAGTAAAGTAAATGGTAAAAACTGACTCCAGCATCTTTTCTTTAAAACTTAATTTTTTTTATTTATTTTTTGCTGAAGCAATTGGGGTTAAATGACTTGCCCAGGGTCACACAGCTAAGATGTGTTAAGTGTCTGAGGCCAGATATGAACCCAGGTCCTCCTGAATTCAGAGCTGGTGCTCTTTGTACTGCACCATCTAGCTGACACACACTTCAGCTTCTTTTCCAAGAAAACTTCAAATAAAGTCACAAAGATCACAAAATTTTAAACCCAGGACATAGAGATTCAAGATGAAATATCCTGTGTGAGAAACAGCAAGAGAACTGTTTGGCTGGACTAAAGAGAGTATATAAAGAGTGAACTATAATATAATAGAAAGACAGATTGGACCCAAGCTATGGAGAGATTTAAATAAATGTAAAACAAAAAAACTTTATATTTGATCTTTTTTTTTTTTTTTTTTTTTTTTTTTTTTTTTTTTTTTTTTAATTTTGCTGAGGCAATTTGGGTTAAGTGACTTGCTCAGGGTCACACAGCTAGGAAGTATTAAGTGTCTGAAGCCAGATTTGAACTCAAGCTTTCTGGAGTTCAGGGCCGGTGCTCTATCTACTGCACCAACTAGCTGCCCCTTTTTATTTGATTCTTGATGTGATAGTGAGCCACTAGATCTTGCTGAATAATGAAGAGATATTATAAGACTTGTGTTTCAAGAAAAATCATTTTGATAGCTATAAGGAGCATGGTTTGAAGACAGGATAGATGTTAGGTAGAAAGAATGAATAGGAAGATTTTTCAGTATACCAGATGAGAAGAAATAAAGGACTAAATTAGATTGATTTTAATATGAGCAGGGGCAGATATGAACCGGGCACAGTGGATAGAGTACCAGTCATGTTAGAAAGACTTATCTTCATGAGTTCAAATCTGGCCCTAGGCACTAATTGTGTGACTGAGCACATATTTAACTCTTTTTGCCTTAGTTTTTCCATCTGTAAAATGAATCAGAGAAGAAAATGGTAAATCACTCCAGAATCTTTGGCAAGAAAATCCCAAATGGTATTCCAGAGAGTCAGACATGATTTAAATAACTGAACAACATGTGAATAGAAGTAATGGATAAGACCAAAGAATCACAGATCTAGAACAAGAAGGAATCTCTGAGTTTATCCAGTTCAATGTCCTCTTTTTACTCTTATGAGAATCTAGAAATAAGATATTGTATAGTTAAATATTTTAAGATCCACTGAGGCCAGAGTTAATCTTTGTATATTTGAATATGAAGGTGGAGTAGATATACCATGTCTGTTGCTGCCTATATTGTGTTTACTTAATTTTGAATATATGAAGTGAAGAATAAAGAGGAATTGAAGATGATTCTAAGAATGCAGATCTGGGTGACTAGATAGGTATAATAATCTTGAGGAAAGGAAAGATAAACCAATAGAAAACATATGTATCCATTTTGAGGAGGGAGTAATGTTTTCTAGCCATAAAAGCCATTCACTCAATAAACCTTTAATAAATGCTTGCTCTAGCTATTCATCAACTCCCTAAGAAAAAATCCCCAGGACCAGATGGATTTATATGTGTATTTTACCAAACATTTAAAGAATAATTAACCCCAATGATATATAAATTATTTGAAAAAATAGGGAATGAAGGACTTCTAACAAATTCCTTTTATGACACAGACATGCTACTGATAACCTAATCCAGGACAAAAACAGAGAAAGAAAATTATAGACCAGTCTCTCTAATTAATATTGATACAAAAATCTTAAATAAAATATTAACAAAGAAATTACAGAAAATCATCTCCAGGATAATACACAATGACCAAGTAGGATTTATATCAGGAATTCATGGCTAGTTCAATATTAGGAAAACAATTAGTATAATTCAGTATATCAATAACCAAATTAACAAAAATATATAATCTCAATAGATGCAGAAAAAGCATTTGATAAAATCCAACACCATTCCTATTTTAAAAAAACACTAGAGAGTATAGGAATAAATAGAATTTTCCTTAAAACCACTAGTAAGCATCATATGTAATAAGGATAAACTGAAACCATTCCCAATAAGATCAGGAGTGAAACAAGAAATAAATTGCCCACTATCACCATTACTATTCAATATTGCATTAGAAATGATGGCTTTGGTAATAAGAGATGAAAAAGAGAGTAGGTAGTGAGGAAACTAAATAATCACTCTTTGCAGATGATATGAAGAGAACCTCAGAAAATGTACTAAAAGGCTATTAGACATAATCTACAATTTTAACAAAGTTGCAAGATATAAAATAAATCTACATAAATCATCAGCATTTTTATACATCACTAAAAAAATCCAACAGCAAGAGATACAAAGAGACATTCCATTTAAAATAATTGTTGATAGCTTAAAATATTTGGGAATTTATCCGCCAAGGGAAAATCAGGAACTATATGAACAAAACTACAAAACACTTTCCACACAAATAAAGTCAGGTCTAAACAATTGGAAAAATATTAACTGCTCTTGGATAGGTCAAGTGAATATAATAAAGAAGACAATTCTACCTCAGCTAATCTATTTATTTATTGCTATACCAATCAAACTCCCAAGAAACTATTTTACTGACCTTGAAAAAATTACAACAAAATTCATCTGGAAGAATAAAAGGTCAAGAATTTCAAGAGAACTAAGGGAAAAAAATCAAATGAACGAGGTTTAGCTATACCATATCTAAAACTGTATTCTAAAGCAGCAGTCATCAAAACCATTTGATACTGGCTAATAAATAGATTAGTTGATCAGTGGATTAGGACAAAATAGTTAATAACTATAGAAATCTAGAGTTTGAAAAACCCAAAGATCCCTGTTTTGGGGATAAGAATTCATGATTTGACAAAAACTGCTGGAAAAATTGGAAAGTAGTATAGTAGAAACTAGGCATTGACCCACACTTAACACTGTATATCAAGATAAGGTCAAAATGGGTTCATGGTCTAGGCATAAAGAATGAGATTATAAATTAATTGGAAGAACATAGGATAGTTTATCTCTCAGACCAGGGGAGGAGGAAGGAATTTGTGACCAAAGAAGAACTAGAGATCATTATAGATCACAAAATAGAAAAATTTGATTATATTAAGTTAAAAAGGTTTTGTACAAATAAAACTAATGCAGAGAAAATTAGAAGAGAACCAATGAATTGGGAAAACATTTTTATATTCAAAGGTTCTGAAAAAGACCACATTTCCAAAATATATAGAGAATTGATCCTAATTTATAAGAAATCAAACCATTCTCCAATTGATAAATGGTCAAAGGATATGAACAGACAATTCTCAGATAATGAAATTGAAACTATATCCGCTCATATGAAAGAGTGTTCCAAATCACTACTGATCAGAGAAATGCAAATTAAGACAACTCTGAGATATCACTACACACCTGTCAGATTGGGTAAGATGACAGGAAAAGATAATGATAAATGTTGGAGGGGATGTGGGAAAACTGGGACACTGGTACATTGTTGGTGGAATTGTGAATGAAGTCTACCATTCTGGAGAGAAATTTGGAACTATGTTCAAAAAGTTATCAAACTGTGTATACCCTTTCATCCAGCAGTGTTAGTACTATATCTCAAAGAGATCTTAAAAAAGGAAAGGGACCCACATGTCCAAAAGTTTATGGCAACCCTTTTTGTAGTTGCTAGAAACTGAAAATTGAATGGATGCCAATCAATTTTAGAATGGCTGAATAAATTGTGTTATATGAATGTTATGGAATATTATTGTTCTATAAGAAATGACCAGCAAGATAATTTCAGAAAGGTTTGGAAAGATTTTCATGAATTGATGTTAAGTGAAATAAGCAGAAGCAGGAGATTATTATACATGGCAACATATGCAATGATCAACTTTGATGGATGTGGCTCTCTTCAACAGTGAGATAATTCGAACCAGTTCCAATTGTTCAGTAAAGAAGAGAATCAGCTAAACCCAGAAAAGAACTCTGGGAAATGAGTGTGGACCACAACTTAGCATTTTCACTTTTTCTGTTATTGTTTGCTTTCATTTTTTTTTTCCTTCTAAAATATTTTTTTTCTTTCTAGATCCGATTTTTCTTGTGTAGCAAGATAACTGTATAAATATGTGTACATATATTGGATTTAATATATACTTTACCATATTTAACATGTATTTAACTATTTTCCATCTAGGGGAGGGTATGGGGAGAAGTAGGGGAAAAGTTGGGACAGAAGGTTTTGCAAGGGTCAATGTTAAAAAATTACCCATCCATATGTTTTATAAATAAAAAGCTAAAATAATAAAAAATAAAATAAAATAAAATAAAATAAAATGCTTGTTCTATGCCAGATACTGTACTAAGAACTAGGGATACAAAAAAAAGTCAAACAGACTCAGTTGTTCAAACTAAGGAACTCACAATCTAATATAGGTGATGACATGAAAAAAATATGTACAAATGAGCTATATACAGGACAAATGTAATAACCAATAGAGAGAAGGCTATAGAATTACTGGGAATCAAGAAAAAAAATTTAATGGAATATGGGATTTTAGCTGGAACTTGAAGGAAGTTAGAAAAGTCAGAAAGTAGAAATGAGGAAGAAGATTATCTCATGCATGGACAACAGATTAAAATGCCCAAGATCTACATATGGAATGTCTTCTTCAAGGAACAAGCAAAGAAGACATCATTCTTATGTCACAGAATATGGGAGGTGGGGGAAGAGAAGTAAAGTATAAGGAAATTAGAAAGGTAGGAAGAGCTGGGTTGTAAAGGATTTTGAATTCCAAACAGATCATTTTACATTTAATTCTGGAGATGATATAGAACCACTGGAATTTCTTGAACAGATGGTGACATGATTAGATCTGTCATATATGCAGTTGATTTTCATGGGAAAAATGAAGGAGTAAGTCAAGAAAGCCAACAAGATAGCTGTTACAATAGTCTGTGCATGAGATAATAGATTTGTACCAAGGTAGTGGCAGTGCTGGGGGAAAGAAGAGAGAGAATATGCAATATATTACAAAGATAAAGTTAACAGAATTTAGTAACAAATTGAATATGGGATGAGTGAAAGAAAATAAGAAATCAAGGATGACATCTACATTTTAGCATGGGTCTCAGGAAGGATAGTGGTGCCCTTAGCAGTAATAGAGAAATTTATAATGTGAAAGTTATAGGGAAAAGATAATTAGTTCATTTTTGGACATATGTGAAGGCAGTTGAATACATGAGTCCAGAGATTGGGAAAAAGATTAAGACTGAAGAAGTAGGTTTGGAAATATTATTATGAAGATATTAATTAAAACAATGAGTGTTATGAGTTCACCATGTAAAATCATATAAAGGGAGAAGAGAAGAATGACTGGGAGAGAGCCTTGGGAGAAATCCACCTTTATTAGTTAATGGATGAAGAAGAAGCAAAAGAGATAACAAAGTAAGGCAGGTGAAAGAATCAAAAGTGAGTAGAAAATTAGAGAAAATAAATGAAAGTGAAAAGTAATAAATACTGTTAAAAGCTGTGGAGATATCAAGAAGGATGAGAATTTTTAAAAAATACCATTAGATTTAACAATTAAGAATCATTGCTAACATTGAAAAGAACGGTTTCAATTGACTGATGAAACCAGAAGCTAGAATATAGATTTAAGAAGGGAATGAGAGGAAAGAAAGTAGAAGCTACCATGTGTAAAATGCTTTCTCAAATTTAGTTACAAAAGGGAGGAGAGAAAGATAAGGTGAAATTAGCAGTGATATTAAGGAGAAATCAAAGCATATTTGTAAGCCATTTGGAATCAAACAATAGACAAAGACTGAAAATAAATGAAATTATAATGTGTGGACAGTGTGTATGAATAACGGAAGGGGCAATCGGGTAGAGATGATAAAATGGAATGGGATCACTTGTGCATATAGAGAACTTAGCCTTTGCAAGAAGTTTTACCTCTTCATACAAGACAGTGATAAACATAACCCCATTGTTACTTTTCAAAATGATTTTATGTCACTTATCCTCATTTGAAAAAAGAGAAAAAAATAACCAAAGAGAAATGGTGTGATTTTTTTTTTCAAAGTAATAAGGGTTTTTAGAAATAGATCTCCCTCTCCAATTGTTTTTCTATATACTACAAGTCTTTCTCTAGGAAAGAAAAGATTATGAAGATATATGTTCCTTCCTTCTATTTGAGGGTCTGAAGATTTTACAATAGGACTTTGAAATTATGTATCAATTAAAATTATATTTACATGATCTAATAAATTCCACTGATATATTAAGCAATATGCTAGCTACTGGATACAAGGCTTAGATAAAACAGGAATTCCTACCCTTTCCGAGTTTACAGTGTCATGGGAAGATATAATATATACATAGATAACTACAACAAAAATAATAAAAGATGAAAAAGTAGAAACAAAGTGTTTTTTTGTTTTTGGTTTTTTTTTTGAGTGCTGAAAGATTCATTGCTTTTGAGAGTAGGCAGAATCAGGAAAGTGTTTATGGAGGGTGTGGTATTTTGGTTTTAAAAGCTAGATAGCATTTTACCAGGAGGTAAACCAAAAGAAGAAGGATCTTTCTAGAATAGAGACTAGTATGCAGAACAGACAAAGAAAATGAAAAAGAAAAGATATGTGGAGAACAAAAAGTAGCCCAGTTAAACTTATCTATAAAGTATATAGAAAGAAGTAAAAGGTCTAGAATAATAAATGGATCTAGAAAAAAGAATACTGAACTGTGGACAAGATCCTAAAATGCTAGACTAATCAAATGCCAGAGGAGAGAAGTGAGGCTGATGAAAACCTGTTTTTATTGATGAGAAGGTATTTCCTGGCATGGTATACTCAATGAATAATAGCTAGTCATTCATAGGTATTGACAATTATTTGATGTGGGTATTATTCTTTTCCTGCCACATGTCCAAAAATACACAAAACAGACACCTTGATGGGCCCTAACAAGAAATGAATTTCTCCCTTTAACTGGTAAGAAATACCTCATTAGGTTTTGGTTCAACTGGAATTAAAAGAAGATTACTTCCCTTGTTTTTTTCTGTTTCAAAAAGTCAAAACCTTTTATGCCCCGACTTATAGTTAACACAGGGCTTATTGCGGGTGAAATTAAGACATATATACAATTTAATCTTTGTTTTCAAACACATTAGCTTCATTTTACAAAGTCCTAGGTGTTTCTCTTCCCCTCAAATTATTTTTCCTATACATATTTATATACACATACATGACTTCTAGATAGAGCTAGATAATTTAGATATATTCACATATATGTAAAAGTAAATATAAACATGCAGATAACATATAGATATATTTGTGAATTATCCTTCATTCTCTTTGTTATAAAGCTATTATTTCACCACAGTAGAGAGTTTACATTACATTGAGATTTTATATATGAATCTTCAACATCGAGCACATGGTTATATACTTAATACATGCTTCATTAAAGGGATATAATATATACATATAAGCACATGTATTTATACATACATGTGTATGTATGGATGTCTCCACATGTGCATGTATTTATGTCTATATACATATACATGTGTATTTATGTCTATATACACATATACAGACCTATATATATATATATATATATATATATATATATATATATATACACCTATATCTGTGTTATAGAGAGATTATAATATAAGAGTACAAGGGTTTAAGAAAAAGGAATAATGCAGAAAGAAGAGAGATACCTTTTATCATCAGTTCACAGAGAGGAGTTGCTAAAAATAGTTTTAAGGTTTCAACCTACATGATTGTGAACTGTGGTCACACTTGAAGTTGAAAGAGAAAAAATTGAATGAAAAGTTGTGTGACTTAAAGCAAGTCAGTCTCCTCATTATTTTATAGGTAGATAGATAGACAGACAGACATAGATATTCTAGCCATATTTATGTATATATAATGAATGAAAAAACATATATCTATATCTATACACACACATACATATACACATATATAAAACATATATATATAACTTATATTTCTTTATATATCTTTCAGTCTTTTCAAACTAACAACAAAAATTTAAAATTTAAATTTAAAAGAAAGGGAGTTCATAAAAATTAATCAATATATTTTTAAAAGCTGACATAAGCAGTTCCCCATACAATAGTCTTCCCATCTCTGCCAAAAAAAAAAAAAAAATCTCTTCTCTGGAACCAAATTTTATCATTATAACTTAATATCATTGAGACTCAATGATGTTTGGTTGCTGATTTTTTATTTTACACTGCTGTAGTCAGTGTATATTTTGTTTTCTTGGTTCCATTTAATTTGATTTGCATCAATGTATGTAAATCTTTCTCTGAAGTCATTATTTAATGTGTATGTACATAGACACACATGCATACACATGAAGAAATTTATTATCTATAAGACTCTGAAAAAATCATTGAACCTTTGTTTTTCTCAATTTCCTGAACTACCTATGGGAACAATAACAATAATATTTATTTCCCAGGGTTCTTGAGAAGGACAAATTATACACGTAAATTCATTTTCATACACTTTCTTATAAACCATATTGGGGGAAAAATCCAAACAAAAGATAAAAACAAAAAACAAAAAACAAACAAACAAAAAAAAAACTATGAGAGAAAAAAATAGAAGAAACAGGGTGAAAAAAAGTGAACATAGCATTTATTGGTTTATATTCAGTCTCCTTCATTCTCTTTTTGAACACAGATGACATTTTCCAGACAAAGTTTATTGGGAATATCTTACATCACTGAATCACTGTGAAGAAGCAATTTTGTCATAATTGATTATCCCACAATTGGGCTGTTACTGTGTACAATGCATTTCTGGTTTTGTTTGTTTCACTCAGCATCAATTTATGTAAATCTTCCTAGGCCTTTCTAAAATCAGTTTGTTCATAATTTTTATAGAACAATAATATTCCATTACTTTTATGAATCATAATTTATTCATTTGTTCCCCCACTGATGGACATAAGTGCTGTTACAAACATTGTGCACAAGTGGGTATTTTTCCCTCCTTTGTGATTTCTTTGGTATACAGACCCAGTGGTGATATTACTCGATCAAAGGGTACATATGATTGTATAGCCTCCAGGATTCCAAATTGCTCTCCAGGATGGTTGGATCCATTCACAATTCCACCAACAATGCACCAGTTTTCCCACATCCCCTCCAACATTTATCATTATCTTTTCCTGTCATCTTAGCCAATCTCAAGAAGTGTGAGGTGGTACTTCAGCATTGTTTTAATTTTCATTTTTTCTAATCAATAGTGATTTACAGCATTTTTATATGACTGTGTAGATGGCTATAATTTCTTCATCTGAATATTGTCTATTCATATCCTTTTATTGTTTATAAATTAGAGAGCAAATTAAGATATTTTAAATGTGGTTAGTACAGTACCTACATGTAATAAATGTTATTTCTTTCCTTTCTTTACTTGTGACAGATGTCTAGCTGTGTCCCTACTTTAGAGATATTGACCTTTCATTTCTCCTTCCTTTATACATATCATAGGACCATCATTATTTCTGTTACTACCTTATATGTAGGTGGTTTTTTTTAATACTTTAATAGTCTCTTTCTCTGACCTTCTCAACATTGAAGTTATTCAGATAGATTTGGGAGTTAATATTAAATATTAATATGATTAATATTTAAAGAAGAGGAAACAAAAACAGAGTCAATGAATAATTGCTTTGGTCCCTTTGTTTACTAGTAGCAGAGATAAAATAAGAAAACCAGTCTCTTGAGTCTTAATTACATCACTGGTCTTCTACTATATATTTAGAATATTTAATATTAAAAAAAAACATATTCAGCAACCTATTGGCTTTAAAGACAGGATTTGTCTGACTTGTTTAAACCCCAAATTGTTCTATTTCAAAGATTGGTGGGAAATTAGCCCCACTCATCATCAGCCCCATGCTATCCTCCAAATCCTGAGCCTAACTCTATTATTGAGTTTCCTGGAAATAAGAACAGCTACTATTTACTCTGTTGACAGATAGATGTGGTTTCAGTACCATGATAGAAAATTCCTAATGTCAAGGCCAAGACACAACTCCTGTACAGCTGTCATCTTTATAACCTCCTTGCTACATACAACACCTTAAAATCACCTTTCTCCTGCCACAAAAGGCACATGATTCACTCCATTCTGTGTTCCCATGTATGGATTACATGTCTTGGCATTATGTGAATAGAAATGTCAGTAAGGGCTTCAAGGCAGTGGCGCATGATACCTCAATACCTGATGTCTCTGTAATCCAAACCATACCTTCCATATTCTCACTAAATATCTTCTCTGAGTGGAATTTTGCAAAACAGGATAGCAGAGATAAGTATGTCATAGTGGATACTCATGATATGAATTAGTAATTTTAGCTTATAGAAGAACTGTGTTCCATTTATAATTCAAAATAACTACAGTAAAAGACAAATAGTAGGCAAATAATTTAACACTTCTATATCTTAGAGATCTTTCTATGACAGTAATTTTAAAAGAAGATGCTTATCTATGTTGGCAGAAGTTGCTTTTGAGGGGTTGTCTACAACAATAATATCATAGTTCTGGTCAAAATGTACAAACAAAAAGCTGGCCAGGGCTACATTAATCCATTAGTAAAATTCTTTCTATGCACAGAATACACCTTCAACTTCAAGATTTAAGCTTATATTTACCCAGAATAGCTTTTAGTTTCCAGAGCATAAGTTTTTTGGTACCAGCAATTATTTAATTTTTGCCTATGCATGCCTATCACTTTGCATTTAGTAGATTCTTCATTCATTGATAAAGCAATTGATAGATAATCAGTGCAAACATTGCACCTTTCTGGGTCCCTTCAACATCCATTGGTTCATTTTCCACATGGTTAATCACCATCACAGGGTATCTCCAAAATATATTGACAATGATTATTCATTCATCTTAGAACAGACATTGGTTTCTGAACACAGCACACATGGGTTCAGATATCATATCTATTTTTTATTATTATTTAGATTTCTGGGTGTTAATTTTTTTTTTTTTTTACAAATAAAGCTACCTTCCACCTCTAAATCTATGATCCTCAGTCTTCCCACTTGTCTTCATTCTGATCAGACCCTCATCTGTATTATTCCAACAGCCTTCTAGTTGGTTATCTAGTTGGTTTGATCTTTCCTGATCAAAACTCCCTAAATTTACTCTTTTCATGTTACTCTTCTGTTTAAAACTTTTCAATAATGGCAGTGTAAGATTTTATATTTTGTTATGCTTTATTGTTTTCAATTGATGGCCATTATTATTGTGTCCCTTCCATAGTAATGATTAGGATAGGATACTGCACAAAGTCAATATTTAATATTTCAGGGTTTAAAACCAGGATCTAAAATGGTCAGGACATAGTGCCCCCTGAAGAAAAAGAGAGATTTTTATGAGACCTTTTCATGTGGAAAATTCAGTTAAATTTTATAAGGCCAATCTGGAGCAAAATAAGAAAGTAGATAAATCAAAGCTACATTGTCTCAACTTGTTCTTTCTGTGCCCTATATTTTGAGTATACAGTATTCTTTTACCCCTATCCAAACCTATTATACTTGCTAGCATACTTCTATATTTTTACCAGAATGCTTCCATTTCATTGTGAATTTTTGTCATTGTGGTGGCAAAACTCAGGAATTTCAAGAGTATGTTCCTTCCAAGTCTTATCTGTATTTGTAGAATAAAAGTTTTTTGTCTTTGGCAAAAATAATTTCAGGAATAATTAAGAAGATGAGATAAAAGCTATTAATATGCTGTGTGATTTTCTACAAAATACTTTTTTCTTTTCTTGGACTTGTGCTTCTCATCTCTAAAAGGAAGGGGACTGTTCCTCTTCAATTCTAAGAATCTAGGATTTTATGACTCTCAGAATTTTGTGGAGATACACTGCCTTCCTGAAATCCATTAAATCATATTACTAGGTGACAACTTTTCCCACTTCCATATAAAGGCAAAAGTGATAAAGTTTAATGGTTCAAGTCTTTGTGTTAGTTTTCACAATTCTAGTTGAAAGCAATTGGTAATAGAATATATAGAAAAATGCCACAAGCCCAAGTTTAGGAAGAAAAAAATCAACAGGATGGATGTTTCATATATAGACAGTTAAGTACTATGTGGGATTCCTAGTCTAGGTGATAAGGTAAATAAAAATGACATACAGTACTGCATTTTATCTCTTGGACTTTACAAAGTCAGGAGGATAGTACTCACACAACTAATTTTTACAAAATAAAATAAGATGAATCTACATTTATGAGTCTCCTTAAATCCTAATTCCAATTACTTAAAATAATGCGGATTAAATGATTACAACAATGTAAATGGAAGGAACAACAACAACAACACAATTGAAAATGAATGTTAAATTATAAAGAACAAGTTTGGATTCAATTAAGAGATCTGAGAAAACACTATCTCACATTTTTTGTTGAGCCGAGAATAAAGAGGTAAAAAGTCATTGAATAAGATGACAAAGTTTTGATGTATTTTTCAACTTTGCTGGATTTAAAAAAAAAAAAACATTTTTATTTTTCTTTACAAAATCATGGTATAAGGTAACTCTCTAAGAGGGAAAGGAAAAGGATGTAATAGGGGAATCTAGGTGATACCAAACAAAAGATATAAATAAATCTAATTAAAATATGCTAAGGATTAGGGAGAGTAAAGGTGGTGTTTTTTTGTTTGTTTGTTTGTTTTGTGGATTTTTTTTTTTTGAGGGAGATTATTCACTTTTAATCTCACTAAAATGTACATAACATGCAAAATTTTGGTGGTTCTGCTGAAATAGAATCAAAACACTGTAGTGAATTCATACTGCAAATCTCTAGTATGGACTTGTTATATCATCACTCTATTTCCAAACTCTACAATCAGCCAGAAAATAGTGGAAAACATCTTATGTAATGGGATTTCAATAATAATAGCATCACATTTGCATGTCAGCTTGATGGGGGTGAAAACAGAGAGGCTTACTTTGACTTGCATTATCCTGTCTGATTTCTATAACTGTTATAAATGCCTTCACTGTTTTCAAAGCCAGACGTGGAAATGTGCAGATATGAATATGTTGTGGGGAACAACAAATAATGAGGCATGATGTAGACTGATTGAGGAAAAATTGCCTCATTGGAAAACCTAAGGCTAATAGACAATAAATGGATGGCAAATACATTTGGCCATAGATAAATGTTGAATAATGAGTTTTGAACCACAAAATAAAAAAGGAAGAAAATACTTGACAAATGTAGTGTTTTAGCACAGTGAGTCAGAAAGGTTTGGCAAGTTAATAGAAAATTTCTAAACCTGCAACCCCAATTGGTTGTCCCCTGGAGACAGAGATAGCAGCACAAGCAACAAATGAGATGATACATGATCAGCTTTTAGTTGTAAACCATATGCAATAATCCCCTCATTAAAACGAATTCTTTTCCCTTGTAAATATATACGGCATTTAATCTACATGTTGATTCAAGATATTTGCCTATTTCATTTATGCAGACAGAACACATAACCTTTTTCAAAAATGCAGTCAACATTTTTATGTACTTGGTTTCAGTGACATTTTGACATTAGTGAGAAGACACAGGGTAATTGGCATTCAGTTTAGAGATAATCATTGTCCCAACAGCTATAATATTTGTGCATTGCATTGTTTTTCTCATTGTTAGGAAGCTATTAAAAGTTCTAAAGAGCCAGGAACATTTTATCACCTATCTACTTTGTACAAAATGGATAGCTGTAGTTAGGTATTATATTGTGGCTGTGGATCAAGCTAAAATTAGACAATCTATTGGAGAATCCCAACAAAATTCATCATAGTTGAATCAGTGTTCACCTGGAATTTTTACCCTTGCCCTCTAGAACAAAGTAATTTAGTCATAGAACTATGTGCCAAAGTATCGATTTCAACTTCTTCATTTTATACATGAACAACAAAGACCCAGAGTAGCTAAGTGCTTTACCTAATACTACACAGCTAGATGAAGTGGAGGAGAAACACTAGAACCCAGACCACTTGACACCATGACCAGGATACTTAACACTATAATATATAATTCCTAATGCATGTTTTTATGTGGTCATATTATATCAATTAGGAAAGTTATTCATTGCTACTTCTTTCTAGTTAAAGCATTACACATTTTGAACAGTATACATAACAAGTACTATTGCTCCCAAGGATATGAAGTAGCAGTTAATGATGGTTTCCCTTTTGCCTACTCTATCATCTTCATTCTTTTAATTTATTTTGGGGGGTTTGTTTCAAATTTTTACCTATTGCTGTTCTAATTTAATTTATTCCTTATGAAGGTAGACTTGTTACTTTAACTATCTTACTGTTTACTTATTGTATCAACACATCAGGCCCATTTAACTTGTTTCTTCATCCATCCTACTGCCTTTGGAACCCTTGTCCATGTGTCGGTAATTCTCCTATGTCTTCAAGCAGTAGTCTTTCAATGTTCTTGATTTATGAAAGTGAGACCCTCTGTTTAAGATAATATGTCTCTTATATTGCCCTCCAAATCCATCTTGCATCTGGCAAACATATATCGGAAGGATTTATCTAGCTTTTCTAGTGTCCTGTGTAAGAAATCATGTCACTTTCCTGTTCTAAAACACTTCATGATTTCCCCATTATTTATTAAATAAATTTCAAATGCTTTAGCCTGGCATTCAAATCATCTACCATTGGCCATAATCTACCTTAACTTTTCCTACTTCCTCACAGGAATTCTCAAGGCAAAAATTACTTTTAAGATTAATATCTAATAGGTTTTTTCTTCCCATATCCATATCATGGAAGCCTACAAATCAGGTTTCTTAATCAAGACACCCAAGAATATCTGGAAGAAAATATCTCAGACAGGTAGATACCTCAAAACATGTCTTTCAAATTCTGTTTTGAATACTGGTACAGTAAAATTCTGGAAACCTTTTTGAAATTAAGTTCTGTTCTTGGATACAAGGCTTCTAATCCCAGTATTCAATTTTCACAGGTTTTTGAAAAATCTGTGTTCTATTTCCTATTACAATCCTCCCTAGTCTACTCCAAATACATTCTTTAATTTTTTTTTTTTTTTCTGATGCAATTGGGGTTAAGTGACTTGCCCAGGGTCACACAGCTAGGAAGTGGCCAGATTTGAACTCAGGTTCTCCTGACTTCAAGGCTGGGGCTCTATCCACTGTGCCACCCAGCTGCCCCTCCAAATAAATTCTAACATTCATTCATGTCCAGCCTATTCTATTGCTCTTTAGAACTTTTGGTCTATTATCTGTAAAATAGTCTATCTTTTAGATTTAAAAAATTCTTCCATATTCAAATTATCAGTGCCTCTTCCAGAAAATACTATAGTACTTTCAATCCACTTCATTGGTGGAACTCCTTTTGTGCTTTTTGTTCTAAAATGGAGAACAAAATATTTTGTGTTCTCCATTCCTCCCTAGAAAGCATTTCTCTGTCTCAGTAGTTAGTCTTCAAATATTTATTTTCCAATGAGTTCAATGTAATTGGCTTTTGTCACTATCATCCCATAACAATAGCTACTCTCTCACCTGTCATCCCAGGCAGGAATTTAACTCTTTTTCAATGATCTAAAAAAGTGACTCATATTCTTTCTACTGCATTCTTTCCTATCATTCTCAGTAATTTCAAACTCCATGTTAACTCCTCCCACAACTTGACCACATAATATTTCTTCCCACTTAACCACAAATTCCTACTCCAATCTTAAATTATATTACATTATGCTATAATTAATTAATCAATCAAGAAGTATTTATTAAGCATTTATATGCAAAGCACTGTTGTAAACCCTGGGCATACAAAGAAAGGCATAAATATGGTCTGCTGAAACAAATGATCAGGGTGTGGTCACTATGCATGCTCTAGTTTCTTGGAGTCACAGAGGAAAGTTAGGGGGATGGAGTGTACAACAAAGGAAAATAGCCCTGAGAAGGACTCAGCACCCATTAAACCAGAAGGTACTATTCTTCCTGGATACTGCCTATACCACATTGCTCCAATGCCAAAAATATGCTCTCCAAAAGACTATTTTATGGAGAACCCACACATGGCAAGTGCTCGTGTGATTGACAGGAAAAAATGATACAAGGATACTCTCAAGAATTTTGTGTGACATGAGAGACTCTAGCACAAGGTTGCTCAGCATATATCCTTATCAGAATTGAAGTAACTCAAAAGAAACATGAGATACACAAAGTTAAAGAATTTACCCCAGAGAGACAGAACCAAGATGGCAGAGAGTAGACACGTCTTTATATGAGCTCTTAGTGGCGTCCCTCTGATCAACACCAGATCAAAACTCTAAATTGATTTTGGAGTGACAGAATCCACAAATATTCGGAGTGTAACAAATTTCTAGCAGAAGATCTTTTGGAAGAACTTCAGGAAAGGTCTTTTTTAATCAGACAGGGTGGGGGGAGGGGATGCCTAAGCATAGGCACAGTGCAGGGACCTAGGATGGAGAGGCTTCAAGCTGAAATATCCCAACTGACCTATTTTTAAGTGTGTGGGGGTGGGTAGGGAGGATTGAAAGAAAATAGCCTACCAAACTGTGCATATACTTTGATCCAACAAAAGTTGGGGTTTTTTGGTTTGGGCCTGTATCTCAAAAAGATCATAAAAAAGGTAAAAGGACCCACATGTGCAAAAATGTTTGTGGCAGCCCTTTTTGGGGAGTGGGAAGAAAATTGAAACTGAGTGAATGCTCATCAGTTGAAGAATAGCTGAATAAGGTATGTTATATGAATATTATGGAATATTATTCTTCTATAAGAAACAATCAGAAAGATGATTTCAGAAAGAACTAGAGAGACTTACATGAATTGATGCTAAGTGAAATGAGTAGAGCTAAAAGAACATTGTACATAGTAATAAGATTATGCAAGATCAATTTTAATGGACATGGCTCTTTTACAGTGAGGTGATTTAGACCAGTTTCAATAATCTTATGATAGAGAGAGCCATCTGTACCCAGAGAGAGGAATGTGGGAATTGAGTGTGGATCACAGCATAATATTTCACTTTTTTTTTGTTGTTTGCTTTCATTTTCTTTTCTTTTTCTTTTTTTCCTTTTTGTTCTGATTTTTCTTGTGCAGTATGATAATTGTAGAAATAGTATAGAAGTGCACATATTTAACACATATTGACTTAATTGCAGTCTAAGGGAAAGGTTAGGGGAAGGGTGAGAGAAAAAAATTGGAACACAAAGTTTTGCAAGAGTGAATGTTGAAAATTATCTTTGTATATGTTTGGAAAATAAAAAAGCCTTATTAAAAAAAATGAATTCATCCTAAATGATCATATGGATTATTTGATTATTTGTGCCTGCCTGTGGTAGAGCATTCTGACATATGTCTGATCACCCACAGTCAGACACATTATAACTTGACTCTTAACACTGTGATGTCATTTTGGTCCACTTTAAAAATGACAACAGCAGATACTGTATTAATGCTTTGCAGATATTATCTCATTTGATCCTCACATCAAAAATGAAGATGTGTTATTATCTTCACCTTACAGATAAGGAAACAGAAGCAAACAGAAGTTAAGATCATACAGATAGTAAGTATCTGAGGCTGTATTTCAACTCAGGTCTTGCTGAGTTCAAGTCTAGAATTCTATGCATTCTGCCATTAGGTACCAACATATTTCTTTCATAAAGAATGAAAAGATAGTACACTTTTTTTTTCAGATTGTATAAAATACATCATACACTGTAAATTTCTCCTTGACTAGGTTCACACATTTAGCAGGAGACTGCACTTGGATTCATATTTTAAGAAATTCTCATCTTATGGGTTTGATGATTCTTTTCTTAATATAGATTGTATTTCTCTAGTCCTTTGTAAATTGTCTACAAATTGCCACTTTTGAAAAACAAAAAAAAATCTTAGTCAATTTCCCAATGATGAACATTTACAATGATAGTCTTCAGGTGAACCTATGATAAAGTGTTACTTAAAGAAATTTCTAAGTTCATAGGATCTGTCAGAATTTGTCATAGTCTCTAAGAAATGAGAATCACTTTCACATTGTGATGAAACAAGAGAATACGATTTTCCTAAAGGCTACTAGCCTTATAAGAAAAAAAAAAATCCACCTTGATTTAGGAAATTTTAACTCAAATGAAAGACACTAATTTAACAAATGCATCTTTTAGTGGAGATTTAGTTAAGGAAAGAGATAATACCTTTAATCTTATTAGTATAGGGAAGTGTTTCTCAACATTATTTATTCTATTAACTCTTTCAGCAACTACTACAATTACAACTATAACAATAACTATAACAGATGGATGCAAAAGTAGTACAACAACAATAACAAAATGTATTTTGAAATGTAAATTGATTTAAAGAATCAAGTAATTTGGGTACAAACTAGAGAAAAAAAAAACTTATAACACTTTATGATGTCGCCACAGAAGAGGAGAAGATAAAGAATTGTACTGCTTATTTTTCTGGACTATATCATAACCCTCTATTTCTTTTAAGTGATTAAAAAGTTCTATTCAATATTATATTTTTAAAAACCCAACTTCTCCTTAAAGGATTTAGAGATGAATTTCCATGCCATGCCTATAATTTAAACCTTATGTCCAATCTGTATTTATCATGCTTGAGGAGATATTTTACCCATACAAAGAACAGGGAGAAAGGAAGAAGTAGAGACTAAAAAAATCCTGTCCTCCCTCAAAAAAAGTTATTCTAATGTTATTACATTACTGAGTATTTCCTTCATGAGTCCTCTTCGCTATATGTGCTCCCAAGGAAACTCCACTAATCAGCTACAATTAGGCAATGTAATAACTAGTTTACTCATTGCTACACTTGATTACCTCAGCAAGTCAGCTGCCAACAAGCCTGGAGTTATTAAAAAAAAAAATGAATGAACCTTTCTGGAATGATTAAGATACAATCTTAGAAGAAGAATGACCACAAATTTGAGAGGTGGATTGAATGATTATAAATTTATAAATCAGAAACTTCAAAGGAATAGACCCTAACAATCCTAATATCAGTCATTAAAATAGCATTTTTATAATATTTTAAGGGCCTTTATCTATGTTATCTCATCTGATACAATGAATACAACATAGTACTGATAATAGAATACTTTAGCATTGGGATTAATAAAAAAACAATTGAGTCAACTTGAATGAGTATAGAAAGTATGATTCCCTATGGCCCAAAGTGATACTTTCATAGAAAGCTTTGACTTATTCAAATACCAATTTCTTTGGGCATGAATTATGTGCACCTTTGTATGCAGATTGTATAGCATGTGAAAAATGCAATAATTGAAGAAACAAAGGTTTGAACTTCCAAGCTTATAAAGTTGTTGGCAAGCCATGCAGGTACACAAGAAATCCATTAGGAGCAAGCCTTCCCAATAGCATAGACTCCAAATACAGAGTTTGCATAAATTTTATACAGTACAAGAGACAGGTAAACAGGCTTAAAAATTGGGATTTAAGTTGAGGTGATCTGATTTCTTATCAGAGGAAAGATTAAAATTTCTTTGAGTTTAAATGAGAAAAGTGAGTTTCAGGATTTTGCAAGATGAGAAACAGAATATTACTCAATTTTCAAAGCTGGGAGAGAGAAAGCAGTCTCAAACCCAAATCTCAAAAGCAAGACAATTTTACAAGGTAAAATCAGTTTAGTTCACAAAATTCCCAGAATCCCCCCCTTTAATCCTTGGGAATCCCACTACTGCACCCTC